>NC_092767.1:43119209-43389491 GCF_047496795.1 Chiloscyllium punctatum
AATGAATCGACCAAATTCAGACTATTTGATTTAATTTTTGGGCATGAAGTAAAAGGACCGTTAACATTGGTTAAGGAGAAATTAATAAGGCAGAATTCAGAGACCACCCATTTGGACAATGTGCCAAATTTTAGGGAACGATTAAATAGAGCTGGAGAGTTGGCTAGACAGCATTTAAATGTATCGCAGCATACAATGAAACAGTAAGTCGATCAGAAATCACAAATTCGCAATTTTGCAATTGGAAATAAGGTATTGGTGTTACTTCCAGTAACAGCTGAGCCTTTAGAAGCAAGTTTTAGTGTCCCTTGTCAAATTGGGAAGAAATTGAATGAGGTGAACTACTTGGTACGGACTCCAGACAGGAAGAAATCTCACAGAGTGTGTCATGTGAATATGCTCAACAGGTATTTTGATAGGGAAGGAAAGCAAGAGGAGAATGTATTAATGATAACAGTACTGAAGGAAGACCCAAGTTCAGAGGATTCAGAATTGGATATTCCTAATATCAAATTGAACAATGAGAAAGTTGTCAAAAATTGGGATAAATTACTGAGTTACCTTCCACGAGAAAAAGCACAGTGACCTGAAAGAGTTATTACGATATCTTGGAGAGACATGTGGAAATAAACTGGGAAGTACGAACATAATTGTGCATAACGTCGACACAGGAGATGCTGTTCTGATTAAATAACATCCTTAAAGGCATTATCTTCTAAATTTGGCACTGGTTCAGAAGGAAATAGAGCACATGCTCCAAGATGGCATAATCGAAATGAGTTACTTTGCTTGGAGCTCATGTATAGTCATGGCGCCAAAGCCAGATGTTACCCAGTGGACATGTGAGCACTATCACAAACACAATTTCGTTACAAAGACTGATGCATATCCAATTCCATGTTTGAGAACTGTGTTGAAAAAGTGGAAGAAGCTACTTACATTTCTAAGTTGGACTTATTCAGAGGCTACTGGCAAGGACCTCTGTCAGAGAGAGCAAAGACAATTTCGGCTTTCATAGTACTAAATGGATTGTATCAGTTCAAAGTTGTGACATTTGATATGTAAAACGATCCAGCCACGTTTCAGAGACTGATAATGAGGTCATTGTCGGATTACCCAACTATGTGGTGTACATTGATCACGTGGTAGTTTTTACTCACTCATGAAAGGAACATTTACAGCATTTATCGGACTTGTTTGATTGACTTCAGAAGGTAAACCTAGCTAAAAGTGAATTTGAGAAATCCAAGTCACGTTCCTGGGTCATGTTATTGGACATGGACCAATGGCCCAATGAGATACAAAAACGAAATTAGTTGGGGAATGTTCCACACCGTCGACAAAAAGAAATATGTAATACTACGGTTCCTGGGATTGACTGAATTTTACTGAAAGTTTGTGCCAAACTTTAAGCAGTGTGGCTGCTCCACTCACCGAATTGTCAAGGGCAAGAAATCTCAGTGGACAGAGGACTGTCAAAAGGCATTTTCCAGCCTAAAACCTGTGTTAGACACTGCCCCAATATTAGCTACACAAGATTACACGAAGTCTTTCAAGGTGGCTATCGATGCCAGTGATGTGGGTGTCAGCCCGGTGTTCCTGCAGGAGGATGATGAGGGAATAGAAAGACCGTTAGGGTGTTTTTTCTGGGAAGTCGAACGCACATCAACAGAAATGTTCAACGGTGGAGAAAGAGACTTTAAACTTGTTGTTGGCATGACACCATAACTGTGTTTATATTACCAGCAATGCATCTGAGACAATCGTATAAACTGATCACAACACATTGACATTTGTGGAAAAAATTAAAGAGAAAAATGCCAGACTGTTTACATGGAGCTTGTTGTTTCAGCCATTCAATCTGACAATTGTGTATGTGGCAGATCGCGAAAACGTGAAAGTTGATGAGTTACTGAGACGAGAATATAATACGGAGATGTTCGGTGGTGGGTATACAGCAGCCTGGTTTTGCATGGGTTTGTGCATGTTTGAATGTTTACAATTAGTACAGTATATCTGTCAGTTTTAAGTCTACTAACTGGGTTTGAAGGGTTAAAAATGCAGCCACCTTTTATTATTGATTTTTTTTAAGGGGGGAGAGATGTGTCACAAAGCATCTCCCTTTTTGTCTAAAAGCCGTTCCTCGGCTCAAAGAGACTCTGTCCTTGGTTTTATTTCAGAGGAACAATAAAACGTGGCCAAGCTCCGATCAGAGCTGAAAATTGTGTTGCTGGAAAAGCGCAGCAGGTCAGGCAGCATCCAAGGAGCAGGAGAATCGACGTTTCGGGCATAATCCCCTCCTCACTTTCTCCAAGCTCCGATCAGTCTGGTTTGGTACAGAGATGAAAAGTACTTTCAGAGGTCGTTTGTTTATATGGAAACAGAGGAGTCTTCAGGCCAAAGTGGCCATGCTTTATAACTGACCAGTATAATGAACGGAGAGTGGTGAGATATTTTAGCTAAACGAGCTGAGCTGAACAGTTTTCAGTTTAGTCTTGAACTGGAAAGTTCAACTGGGAGCTGTGTGGAAACTCTCTCTCTTTTCTGACCTTCAACTTCAACCTGGAAGTTTGTGCTCCATTTATACTGTGTTTTTTATTATTGGGAGTTTGCTTATTGGGGCAGTTGTGTGTATTCGGAATAGCATAATTAAGTCTATCTGAATAGGTTGAATTCTGTCGTGATTTTTTATTCTGTTCTTTGTGTTTCATTGTGTAATTTTATGAATAAAGTTTTTGTCTGTTTCAAAATCTAGTAGTCAAGCTAGCTAAATTACCCCCGGTAATTTTCATTGTACACTTACTGAAACAAATTGCAAAGCTATGCTCTGTCCTGCCTGGTTAAAAAAGTTTGGAGTAGTCTAACCTAGTTCATAACATCTCGGAGATGGAAGATGCCTCCTTGCGACTTGGCACAAACCATTCACTTTCCCTCCTCATGGTCAGCAAACCACGTTAACATAGCACGTGTATACCATTAACAATGGAGCCAGGAGGAACAACATGGAGCAGTCTGTCTGTGCAGTCTATGGCTCATTGGTTTGTCGTGTTGCAGCAACAATAACATCCTCCAATTTCAGTCTAACAGTTTGGAGGGACTGAATGGCCTCTTCTGTTCATGTGTCAGTGTCTGGAGGAACAGAATGTCTTCCTCCTGGCCCGAGGGCAGAGGTTCAAGGACTTCAGTGGGCAACCCGTAGTTCCTGCCTTCCAGCACGCTGTGCTGACTAGACTCTATCTTCCTGAGTTATAGGAGACAAACAGAAGGCTGGAAGAACACAGCAAGCCAGGCAGCACCATGAGCTGGGAAAGTCAACATTTCAGGTATAACCGTTCTTCAGAACTGGGTTGGGGGCTAGGAGGAGCTGCAGATAAAGAGGGAAGGGAGTGGTTGGGGTGGGGAGAACGGGGGATGGTCAGTTACGGCTATGTGGACACAAGTGGTTGGTGCAACCTGGTTGGGTGATAGGAGGGATGAATCTGGTTGGGAGCTGAAAGGTAGGGTCGTTAGGTGAAATGGAAAATCTCCCAGTCACTTCCTATTTCAATTCTCTTTCCTAATGCCTTTCTGACATGGCCATCCTTGGCCTCCTCCATTGCCACAATGAATCAAACCATAATTTGGAGTAATAAGATCTCATCTGTCACCTGTGCAGCCGGGGACTCAACATTGAATTCTTCAATTTCTTATAACCTCCCTTCCAATCCCCCGATTCCCTTCCCAAGCCCTCCCCTCCCGTCCATTCCTCTGAGCAAACTTTTGTCCAGCGACCAACTGGATCCAGCCCTCCAATCAACACCTCGCTGTTATCCTTTACCTGTGTTTACTTATCCCCCACCTCGCCACTCTGCCCCCTCCTTCCTCACCCACCCCTTTATCTATAGACCTCCTTACTCCCATCCACAGTCCTGACGAAGGGTTATATCAAAGGCATAAACTTCTCAAAGTCTTGATGATGCCTTGCTTATTCTGTTCTTCCAGCTTCCAGCGTGTGTATTTTGGATTCCAACACCTGTTTTTATTTTAAATTGTCTTCTTGTGTAATAGGCAGGAGTGAGTGAACGCATTGCACCTCTTGTTATCCAATAGATCTGATGGGCTGAATGGCTTTCTTATATTACTGTGAAACGAGCTAGAGTTGCTGAAGGGGTCCCTCTTTCTGTTAGCCGTGGAAATGTTTAGTGCCCAGCAGAGCTTTTGATTAATGTTACCTATTCATTAACAGCACAAGCTTGAATGGTGTCCAGATTTGATACTTTAGTACCTTACGAGGTGACCCATTGTTATGAACATTGTATAATCTTCAAAGAATATCCCCATCTCTGATCGTTTGACAGAGGGAAAGACATTGATGAAGCTGAAGATGTTTATGCCGAAGAAGCTACCCTGAGGATTGCCCAGAGAGATATCCAGGGACTGGGAGGATTCATGTCCACAAGCCCATTGTGTTCTGAATTATTCAACCAGTTGGGAGTTTACAACTGATTCCCATCAAGTTCAATTTTGTTCAGTCTCCTTGACATCTTGCTCAAATACTACCGTGATATCAGGGCCAGTCACTTTACACTGTGTTCATATCTTCTATCCATGTCAATAGGCCAAGGTATATGTGTGGGGAGTGGTTCCTTCTCTCAGGGAGTAGTGATGGTTGGGGCCAGACAGTTAGGGGAGGCTACATCACTGAAATGTTTGGGGGTTGCGAGTGGACGTCAATGGGTTTTGACCCGTCAGAGAGTCGACGGCTACAAAAATTAGGCATGAAAGAGAAATTGCGGGCGAGTGCAAATCAGCCCTGACTTACTGAATGGAAGTGCAGGTCTGAGAGGCTATGTAGCCTGGTTTTATTCCAGTATACCCCATAGTCCAGTCACTTTGTGGCCTCTTCCATTTCCTGTGTTACTGACTTCAAGTAGCTGAATAGATTGAACCTGTTGCTGTGTAACTGGATACTGATGTTGCATGATCTGGTTACAGTTTTACAGGCCCGAGGGGCTTATTGGCCTTCTCCTGTAATTGTATATCAGGCTCCAGGGGCTGAAAAGCCTCATTCTGTTCTGCTGTATCTGAAATCCATATTGACTAAATCTACTGCCAATGGAGAAATTGAGCACAGCAGATGCTTGAGATCAGTGACAAAAAGTGTGGCACTGGAAATCACGGCAGGTCAGGCAGCATCAGACGAACAGGAGAATCGATGTTTTGGATGTTCCTGATTAAGGGCTTATGTCCGAAAAATAAATTCTCCTGCCCCTCGAATATGCCTGAACTGCTGTGCTTATCGAACACCACATGTTTTGAAATCTACTGTCCCATACAAATCGATCTTCATGGACACATCATCCACTTACTTTAAGAGAATTGTCAGGCACAATCTTCCTCGCACAAAGCCACACTTACTATACCTAATCAAAGCCTATCTTTCTAAATCCATGTACATCTTAACCCTCAGAACCTTCTCAAGTAACTTACCAACCACGGATGCTAAATCTATTGATCTGTAGTTCCAAGGATTTTTTTGTTCAGTTCTTCTTGAATAAGGACACAACATTTGCTATCCTCCAGTCTTCCGGGACATTACCTGTAGTTAATGATGGTCAACATTATAAGCCAGGGTTCCCGCAAATTCTTCTGGTGCTCCTTGAGACGTTCTTGGATATATCGGGTAAGGACCGTGAGATTTATCCACTTCAAACATTCTAGTACGTCCAAAATCTCCTCAACTATGATATAGATTGGCTCTAAGATATTACCACTAACTTCCTCAAGTTCTCAAGTCAACATGTCTTTCTCCACGGTAAACAGAGAGTAGAAATATTCGTTGAGGACTTCACCCATCACTTATAGTTCCACACTTACTTGTCCACATTGGTCTTTGAGGGGTCCTATTTTCTATCCAGTTTTTGATTTTTATTTTAATATATTTAAAGTAACTTTTTGGATTCATCCTAATCTTCTCAGACAAGGCTATTTCTTGCCCCCTTTTCAACCTACTGCTTTCCTTCTTCAGTAAACTCCTGTATCTCTAATATACCTCCAGGAATTCCCTTGATCCCAGCGGCCTGGACCTGAGCCACACCCCAAGTTCGAACATGAACCTGTGGACCAGTTTTGTCCCTCTCCATAACTATTTGAAAATTAATAGAACTACGGTTAATGGTCACAAAGTGCTCCCCCACTGTTAACTCAGTCACCTGTCCTGCTCTATTTCCTAAGAAAATTTCGTGTTTTTCCCCTTCCCGAGTAGTACCCTCTGTATACTGCTCGAGGAAACTTTTCTGAAGCTTTTATCAGATTCTATCTCATCAAATCCCTTAATGATCTGGCCGTTCCAGACTGTATTAGAAAAAATAAAAGCCCCTATTATGATAACCCTATTGCTCCTGCAGGTCTCACCTCTCTCCATGCATATCTATTACTCTCATTCCTGTTGACTATTTGGGGGCCTATAGCACATCCCCAATCACCTCACGAACACCTTCCTATTTCTTAACTCCACCCACAAAGCCTCACTGAGCGATTCATCAATTATTTTATCTCTGATTACTGCTGTGGTACTCCCCTTAATCAGAACTGCAACTGCACTCCCCTCCTTCCAACATCTCTGTCTCACCGAAAGCACTTTGTACCCTGGTACATTAAGCTGTCAGTCCGATCCATCATTCTGCCATGTTTGTGTAATGGCTATAATATACCAGTCCCACCTATCTATCCACGTCCTGAGTTCATCGGCCTTACCTGTAGGCTTTCTTGCATTGAAATAGATGCAATTTAATCCAAAAGGCATTTCTCTCTGTCATTTTCCAGCCAAAATTTACTATTTCTGATTACTCTACCTCCTTCCAGCCTCGCACTTGCCTCCCTGCTCTTGAGGATACCACCCCCTGGCAATCTAGTTTAAACCCACCCTCGTAACCCTAGCATAACTGGCCGCCAAAATATTGGTGTCCCTTCCAGTGCATGTCTCGGACGGTAATCTCCCTCGAAGGAGATTACCACTGTCAAGGTTTTTTTTTCATGTTTCTTCGAGCTCTCTGTATTCTCGCTCCAGAACATTGGCCCTATTTCAACGGGTATCATTTGTGCCAAAGTGCATAATGATTGCTGGATGCTCACCCAACCCCTTGAGAAGGTTCAGCTGCCACTTGGAGACATCCTGGACCCGAACAGCGGGGAGGTAATCCACCATCCTGGATTCCCGTTTGTGGCCACAGAATCTCTGATCTGTCCCTCTGACAATCGACCCTCGTCTCTTTCACGACCTGTTTACCTTTACCCTTTCCCGCTGTACCCCTGAACCAGTGGTAATACCACCAGCCTGACTATTGCTGCTTTCCCCTGAACGGACATCGCCCCCAACAAGCCAAAATGGTCTACATGTTATGGAGAGAAATAGCCACAGGGGATTCCTGCACTCTCTGCCTACTCCCTTTGCCATTCCTGGTGGTCGCACAGCTACTCTCTACCTGGAATATGACAGGAAGCAAGGAACGCCTCTTGGATTAAATTCTGTTTATTTAAATACAACAGGACTGACGGGTAAAGCGAATGAACCGAGGGCGATGAACGTTATACTGGAATATTGCAGTCATTAAAGAAACATACCTAGGGGTGTGTCTACCACAGTAAAGCACTTATCTATGACGTTCTGAGTATCTCGGATGACCCTGAGTGCATCCTAAATAGCCTTCAGCCCAACAAGTCCACACCGATCCTCCAAAGAGCAGCCCACCAAGACCCACTCCCCTACACTACAGGCAAATTAGCACGACCAATTCACCTAACCTGCACATCTTTGAACCGTGGGAGGAAACCCATGCAGAATGCACAAACTCCACACAGACAGTTGCCCGAGCCAGGATTTGAACCCTGCTGCCTGGCAATGTGAGGTATCATTGCTAACCACTGAGCCACCGTGCCGCCTTGCTCCCACTCCCTAACACGGTCTGCCAGGAGCTGAAGTTGTGTGCACTGTCCACACGTATAGTCATCACGGACGCTGAAAATCTCCGTGAGCTCTCACATCCCACAAGAGGAACGGGCGACTGCTCTAACTGCCATCTCGACGGCGGTAACAATAAAGTTAAAGGGACTGCATTTCAGTTTCCCTGTACATATTTCTGAGCTGGAGCTGTCTGAAGCCTCTCGTGTCAAAGCCTTACTGCTTACTCTGCTACAACGGCATGTCTCTCTACCTCTCCACATATAGCTTTGGCCAGCGAAGGAAGGAGACACGACAGTGATGCAGTGTTTTGGTCTTCAGCACTCCTTGACTCCTGGCCACTGACTACCTGCTCCCAGTGCAGATCTCTGCTTGGCCTTGAAGGGTGTCTTGCTGAGGTCTTCCTTCTGGTAGTGGTGACTTGTCCATGCAAATCCTCACCCCAACAGGCAATCTGTGTTGTCGCAGCCCTCTCGTGCTTTCTGTCTACTAGTATCGCGTTTATGAATTCCTTGAATCCCTCGAGAGAGGTGATGTTCTTGTGAAGACAGGGCTATTGGGAAAGAACACCATTAGACATAGGGACAACAATATGTCTATCCTCTAACTGAGTCTGCTTTTCCTTCGATTAGGTTATTTTTATTTTGTTAATACCCCATTCCACTTTTCTGCAATTTCCCATAATACTTGTATAAAAATCTGTCTGTCTCAGCATTGAAGATATTTACTGATCCAGCCTCAGCAGCCCTCCGAATTTTCTACAATTGTTTCCCTCTCACTGATGTGAGACTTGGTGGTCTTTAATCTGGTGATTTGCCTACTCCATCTTGCATAAACTTCCAATTCTTCCTCAGCTCCTGTGTCAATTTGCTCAAGGGTCAAACAGTCACTCTCCCTGAATCCAGAAACAGCTTCTCCAAACTAAAGACCGATTCGTAGCATGTATTTAACATATTCTCTGGCTGCGTAAACAGGCTGTCCCTTTAGTCCCTAACACTCCCATTCTTTCCCGCATTATCGCCTTCCCCTTAACACACCAAAAATATGACTTTGGATTCTTGCTAATCTTACCCGCTAATGTTTTATCACCGCTCCTTCTGCTCTTCCACTGACATTTTAAGTTTAGCCCTTCACTTTCTATATTCTTTTTGGACCTTCATTGGCCCGCTCACTTGGGACCTGCTTTAAGCTTCTCTTCCCTTATTCATCCTGTTCGGGATTTTTGTCGACATCTGAGGTTCTCTGGGCTTGTTTTCCTAAATGTTATCTTCGGTGTAACATGCTGGGCCGACACTGTCATCAATTCGATTTTAATCAAATGATCCCTCAACTTCTGCCCCACCTTGTTCTGCTACAGTTTCACTCAGAAGCAACTGCACTTTGGCCAGATTCTGTCATTTTTTTCATATAATCTGTCTACCCAATCCAAGAAGCTTTTATGACTCAAACATTTTGGGGTCTTTTCCTTAGCAAAGTCAAAATGTGTGATATCACGGTCACTGGTCCGATAATGCTCTTCCACTTCTGCCCGGAACAGACTGACTTCTTTCCCCACGAGAGTCAGAGCACTACACTGCCTTTTGTTGTATCTGCTCTATGTTAATATAAGAAGCTCTCTGGAATGAATTTCAAAGCACCTGCTCACTCTGAAGAAGTTATCACTACCATAATGAATCTTTGGAATTGAAATGCCTGACTATAATGATTCTATTATTGTTTTTACACAACCTCAATAACTTGGTTATATACCTGCTCCCGTACTTTCCTTTATCTAGAGGTCTACAATATATCCCAAGCAGTGTTTCTGTCATGGTTTTGACACTGAGCTTTAATCACCAAACCTCATTAGATTATCCTTTCAAGATATCGTCCCTTCTTAAGCCAGTAACTGACTCCATAATTTATAAGACAACACTACCTCCTCTTTTACCCTCTCTCCTGCCCTGACTATAGTTCTGGCACCACAGAATATTGAGTTGTCAGCCATGACCTCCCTCAAACACATCTCTGTAATGGTAAAAACGACAAACTTACACATGTCATCTCATTTCCTTGTCATATCTGTCTGTCTGATAATATTCGCAGCATTAAGGTAAAGCACATCCAACCTGGAATATAGTACCTGGAATACTCTGTATCACGGAGTTCTTCAGTCATTCACTGTTCGTTATCAAGCTGCCTAATTCATGAACCAAAACTGTAACTCTGGGACTGAATGAATATTTGTTGAATTGTAATTTCGTTTTTAGTAAAAGTGTTCATCAAATGCAGCTTTCCAGAACTGAACAGTCATCTCTAAATACAATGGGTTTCCGCTGATTAATTGCTTGCTCAGTGTGCAGAGGGGACAGCCCTCAGTAATGGAGAACGTGAGGACTGCATATCCTGGTGATCAGAGTCGAAAAGTGTGGCGCTGGCAATGTACAACTATTCAGGCATCATCTGAGGAGCAGCAGAGTCAAAGTTTTGGCATTTCCCCTTCATGAGAAAGGCATTCGTGCCTTCCCATGTTTGCCAATCCATAATACACAGGATATTGGGAACCATACTTGCTCAGGAAGGCAGCACTGTACCGAGCCCTGAAATGGAAAGCAGTTAATCAGTTGGTTGAGCAGGGAGTAAACAAGTTGAGGTGAAATACAGACTGATTGACGTACAAACATAAGGATAGATAAATCCCTCAGCCAGACGGGAAGTACCCTAAGTTACTACAGGAAGATAGGAAAGAGATTTCTGTGCTTTTGGCGATGGTCTTTGCGTCTTCACTCTCCATTTGAGTAGCGTCGGTTGATTGGAGTGTGGCAAATGTTAGTTCCTTGTCCAGTCAAGGGTACAGGGATTGTCCTGAGAATGACAGACCAGTCAGTCTTACATCAAGTATTGGCCAAAGTATTGGAGAGGATTCTGACAAATCATAGTTTGATTAGAAACAGTCAGTATGACTTTGTGAGGGGCAGGTCATACCTCACAACTCTTATTGGGTTCTTTGAGGATGGTATTAAACACACTGAAGAATGTAGAGCAGTGAATGCGGAATGGATGGATTTTAACAAGGTGTTTGATAAGTTTCTCCGTGGTAGTTTCATTCAGAAAGTAAGGAGGCATGGCATACAGGGAGTCCTATCTGTCTGAATACAGAATTGGCTAGCCCATAGAAGACAGAGGGTGGTGGTAAATGGGAAGTATTCAGTGTGGAATTAGGTGAGCAGTGGTGTTCTGGGACCTCTGCTGTTTGTAATTTTAATAAATGACTTGGTTGACGAAGCGGAAGGGTAGGTTCGTAAGTTTCATGATGTAACATCGGTTGGTGGAATTATGGATAGTGTGGAGGGCTGTTGTCATTTGCAACAGGACATTGACAGGATGCAGGACTCAACTGCTTAGTGGCATATGGTGTTCAACATGGAAAAGTGGGATGCGATTCATTTCGGAAGGTCGAGGTTGAATGCAGAATACAGGGTTAGAGGCAGGATTCTTACATTGTGGGGGAACGGGGTATCAGCTGGGCCATGGTGTAGCTCCCACAATGTTTCTGCACAGGTTCATAGGTGGTTAAGAAGGTGTTTGATGTGTTCATTAGCCCGAGGGATTGAGTTTAAGAGCTGGAAGGTTATGTACCAACTATATGGAGCCCTCGTGAGACCACACTCAGAATATTGTGATCAGTATTGGTCGCCTCGTTGTAGGAAAGATGTGGAAGCTTTGATGAGAATGCTGAGTGCTGCCTGGACTGGTGGGCATGTCTTGCAAAGGAAATTTGAGGGAGCTGTGGTGTTTTCCTCATTGGAATGAAGCAAAATGGAACGTGACTTGACAGTGGTGTACAAGATGATGAGAGGCATAGGTAGAGTGGATAGCCAGAGACTCTCTCCCAGGGTGGAAATGGCTACCTCGAGGGGTTATGATTTTAAGGTAACTGGACGAACGTTTAGGGGAGATGTCAGAGGTAGGTTCTTTACACAAAGAGTGGTGGGTGTGTGCAATGAACAGCCAACAGTTGAGGTAAAATCAGCTATATTAGGGATATTTAATTGGATAGGCAAATGAATGATATTATAATGAAAGGTATGTAGGTTAGTATGATCTTAGAGTAGGATAAAAAGTCAACAGAACGTCAAGGGCCAAAAGGCCTGTACAGTGCTGCACTATTCTATGTTTCCAGTTTCACCCAGCTTGTGGATTCCCCTCAAATTGTTGAATGTGTGAGGGAGTGATATGTGTAAGGTCAGGAAGCTTTGGAGGGATGTAAGGCCAAAACCTCCAGTTGTGGTGTGCATTGTTACAGTCACCTGAAAGCCAGTATAATATGTGTGGTTACTTAGACCAGACAGAATCCACCAGGTTCAGTTATTAATGTGATTGTGGATTGCCGTTTGCTGCTGGTTACTTCACATACATTCTACTGTGTGATCCGTGTCGTAACTCTGACCATTCATAGAGATGTACAATTTTATTTTGATACTGGAGAATGTGAAGGTGACATTTAGTAGATATGGCTTTAGTGACACAAGGCACTGCAATAGATTGTCAGCATGTTAACGTCTTCACCCATGCCTGGTCCGGGGTGCAGGTATATGGAGTCTGGGAGGCAGGTCAGGTTTCATCACCATAGGTAACTTGTATGGTGTGATTCTGGCTCTCAATGTCAACACGTCTGCTCTCTGGGCCAGGCTCTGACTGAAGATGAATTTCAAAACCTGGTTGCTGGTCAGCCATTAGTATTTAAACTAGACAATATTTGTACCTACACTGAGACCAGTGATAATCTGTTCGTGGGTTATCCCCCTGCCCAAGGAGGATTCCAAATTATTTGTTTTCAAGTAACGTTTAACTGACTGCCCTGAAGCAGATTAGAAGCTCTATGCACAGATTTTGGAACAGGCCACTGAGTCTCTCTGTATCACAGGCAGCTGAGAGGTCCAATAACACTGTAAATGATTTCAGATAAATTGGAAGCAAGTTTCATAGTGGCTCATTGCAAGGTGTTGAGTTAACTGACCGCGAACAATAATCGGATATTTGCTAAAGTTCATGAATTGGGCAACAATAAGATAAGGTAAAAAAAATGACTGCAGATGCTGGAAACCAGATTCTGGATGAGTGGTGCTGGAAGAGAACAGCAGTTCAGGGAGCATCCGAGAAGCAGCGAAATCGACGTTTCGGGCAAGAGCCCTTCATCACGAATAAAGACAGAGAGCCTAAAGCGTGGAGAGATAAGCTAGAGGAGGGTGGGGCTGGGGAAAAGTAGCATAGAGTACAATAGGTGAGTAGGGAAGGGGATGAAGGTGATAGGTCAGGGAGAAGAGGGTGGAGTGGACAGGTGGAAAAGGAAATAGGCAGGTAGAACAAGGCCAGACAATTCAAGGGGAGAGTGCTGAGCGAAGTTTAAAACTACGGTGAGGTGGGGTAAGGGGAAATGAGGAAACTGCTGAATTCCACATTGATGCCCTAGGGTTGAAGTGTTCTGAGGCGGAAGATGAAGCATTCTTCCTCCAGGCGTCTGGTGGTGAGGGAGCGGCGGTGAAGGAGACCCAGGACCTCCAAGTCCTCGGCAGAATGGGAGGGGGACCTGAAATGTTGGGTCACGGGGCGGTGTGGTTGATTGGTGCGGATATCCTGGAGATGTTCACAAAAGCGCTCTGCTAGGAGGCGCCCAGTCTCCCCAATGTAGAGGACACCACATCGGGAGCAACGGATAAAATAAATGATATTAGTGGATGTGCAGGTAAAACTTTGATGGATGTGGAAGGCTTCTTTAGGGCCTTGGATAGAGGTGAGGGAGGAGGTGTGGGCGCAGGTTTTGCAGTTCCTGCGGTGGCAGGGGAAAGTGCCAGGATGGGAAGGTGTGTTGTATGGGGGCGTGGACCTGACAAGGTAGTTACGGAGGGTACGGTCTTTGAGGAAGGCTGAATGGAGTTGGGAGGGAAATATATCCATGGTGGTGGGGTCATTTTGGATGTTGCGAAGTTGTCGGCGGATGATTTGGTTTATGCGAAGGTTTGTAGGGTGGAAGGTGAGCACCAGGGACATTCTGTCCTTGTTACAATAGGAGGGGTGGGGTTTGAGGGCGGAGGGGCGGTATGTGGACGAGATGTGTTGGTCGGCATCTTATAAACATGGGAAGGGAAATTGCGGTCTCTAAAGGAGGAGGCCATCTGGTGTGTTCTGTGGTGGAACTGGTCCTCCTGGGAGCAGATACGGCGTAGGCGGAGGAATTGGGAATATGGGATGGCATTTTTGCAAGAGATAGAGTGGGAAGAGGTGTAATCCAGGTAGCTGTGGGAGTCGGTCGTTTTGTAAAAAATGTCAGTGTCAAGTCGGTCCTTATTAATAGAGATGGAGAGGTCCAGGAAGGGGAGGGTGGTGTCAGAGATGGTCCAGGTAAATTTAAGGTCAGGGTGGAATGTGTCAATGAAGTTGATGAATTGCTCAACCTCCTCGCAGGAGCATGAGGTGCCGCCAATGCAGTTATCAATGTAGTGGAGGAAGAGGTGGGGAGAGGTGCCAGTGTAATTACGGAAGATCAACTGTTCAACGTAGCCAACAAAGAGACAGGCATAGCTGGGGCCCATACGTGTGCCCATGGCTACCCCTTTGGGCTGGGGGAGGTGGGATGATTCGAAGGCGAAATTGTTAAGGGTGAGGACCAGTTCGGCCAAACGAATGAGAGTGTCGGTGGAAGGGAAATGTTGGGGAAGTCTGGAGAGGAAAGAACGGAGGGCTTGGAGGCTCTGGTCATGGTGGATGGAGGTGTAGAGGGATTGGATATCCATGGTGAAGATGGGGCATTGAGGCCGGGGAAACAGAAGTCTTGGAGAAGGTGGAGGGCGTGGGTGGTGTCTCGAATGTATGTGGGGAGTTCCTGGACGAGGGGGGATAGGACAGTGTCGACGCAGGAAGAGATGAGTTCAGTGGGGCTGGAGCATGCTGAGACAATGGGTCGGCCAGGGTGGTCAGGCTTGTGGATCTTGGGAAGGAGGTAGAACCGGACTGTGCGGGGTTCCTGGACTATGAGGTTGGAAGCTGTGGGTAGTAGATCTACTGAGGTGATGAGGTTCTGTGTGGTCTGGGAGATGATGGTTTGGTGATGAGGGTGGGGTCATGGTCGAGGGAGCAGTAGGAAGAGGTGTCCTCGAGTTGGCGTTTGCCTTCAGCGGTGTAGAAGTCAGTGCGCCAGACTACCACTGCGCCCCCTTTATCCGCTGGCTTGATGGTGAGGTAGGGATTAGAGCAGAGGGATTGGACGGCTGCGCGTTGTGAGGATGAGAGGTTGGAGTGGGGGAGGGGGTAGACAGTTTGAGGCGGTTAATGTCCCGGTGGCAGTTGGAAATGAAGAGATCGAGGCAGGTAATAGGCCAGCGCAGGGCGTCCAGGTGGATGCAGTGTGTTGGAGGTTGGCGAAGGGGTCCTCGGAAAGTGGGCAGGAATCCTGATTGTGAAATTAAGCTCGGAGACGGAGGTGATGGAAGAATTGTTCGACGTCACGGTGTGTATTAAAATCATTGATGCATGGACGGAGGGGGATGAAGGTGAATCGTTTGCTGAGAACTGATCGTTCGTCCTCAGTGAGGGGAAGGTCTGGAGGGATGGTGAAAACTCGACAGGGCTGGGAGCTCGGATCTGGTGTGGGTGTGGAGCTGGGAGTGGGGGCGGAAACTGTACCTGGAGTGGGTGTGATGGTGGGGGAAATGGGGGTGGAGTCATGAGTTCGGGTAGTGTTCTGCTCAGGGTTATGGGGAATGGGGATAGTGACAGTGGGGTCTGTGGCCGGCGTGTCAGCAGAATGCAGGTGAGTGGCGCTGGTGGGGGCGGAAGTGGTGGCTGACACCGAAGTCGTGGTGGCGGTAGTCACTGAGCGTGTGGCATCAGCGATGATCTGAAGGGCGGAGATGATGTCACGTGTGATGCATGAGGAATTGTGAGGGGGGTAAGTGGTTGTGGGAGTGGCCATGATGGAGGTAGTGACATCATCAATCAGCCTGGGGGTGGCAGCTGCATCAGCCCCATGGCAAATGGAGTCCAAATAGTTGCAGAGGCCAGTGGAATCTTCTGGAATGTTTGAGGAGCGCTGGTTATGGAGGTGGGTGGATAAAAGTTTGTTGGACTTACAGTTTTTGATGTCTGAGATGGAGTTGAAATTCTGTTGTTGAGAGTATGAATTGTCCTGACGATGTATTACAGAGTGGATCCTTTGCAATTCTGAGAGAGTGTGGCCCTCAGCTGAGGCGGGGCTGACTGGAGAGGTTAGGTGCCGGCGCATTGCTGCGAGCGTGGAGCGGAGGATCTTGAAGGAGAACTGTTGCTGGTGTTTTTGAATCTGTAGTCTGTACTGTTTGTCCTGTTTGCGTCCGAACTCTGCTGGTTTAATGGTGGTCCGGAGTCCGTGTGGGATGAGTTGGTTATGGAGGTAGGCACTGAGGAATCAAATGTGGCTGTGGTAGCGAGTTTGTTTCACGACATGGTTGAAGAGCTTCAGGGCAGAGGAAATGACCTGGGAGTTGCAGTGGGAGAGGGACTCCCTGAGATTCTTGTCGAGGGAGGAGGAAATCTTCAAGGTAGGCATCCTTGCAAGAGGATTTGCAATAGGGTTACTCCACCCACATTCTCCCCCACAATCGCGCCCACTCCAGTTACAGGTTCCGCCCCCACTCCCAGTTCCACACCCACACCAGATACCAGCTCCCAGCCCTGCCGAGTTTTCACAATCCCTCCAGACCTTTCCCTCACTGAGGACAAACGATCAGTCCTCAGCCAACGAATCACTTCCATCCCCCTCCATCTATGCATCAATGAATTTAATACACGCCGTGATGTCGAACAATTCTTTCGTCGCCTCCGCCTCCGAGCTCACTTTCACAATCAGGATTCCCGCCCACCTTCCGAGGACCTCTTCGCCCACCTCCAACACACTGCATTTACCTGGACACCCTGCGCGAGCCAATTAGCTGCCCTCGACCTCTTCATTTCCAGCTGCCACCGGGACATTAACCGCCTCAACCTGTCTAACCCCTCCCCCACTCCAACCTCTCACCCTCACAAAGCGCAGCCCTCCAATTCCTCTGCTCCAATCCCAACCTCACCATAAAGCCAGCGGATAAATGGGGCGCAGTGGTAGTCTGGCGCACTGACCTCTACACCGCTGAAGCCAAATACCAACTCGAGAACACCTCTTCCTACTGCCCCGTCGACCATGACCCCACCCCCTATCACAAACCATCATCTTCCAGACCATACAAACCTCATCACCTCAGGAGATCTCCCACCGACGGCTTCCAACCTCATAGTCCGAGAACCCCGCACTGCCCGTTTCTACCTCCTTCCCAAGATCCACAAGCCTGACCACCCTGGCCGACCCATTGTCTCAGCATGCTCCGGCGCCACTGAACTCATGTCTACCTTCCTCGACACTGTCCTATTCCCCCCCTTGTCCAGGAACTCCCCACATACGTTTGAGACAATACCCACGCCCACCACCTCCTCCAAGACTTCTGTTTCCCCGGCCCCAAACGTCTCATCTTTATCATGCATATCCAATCCCTTTCCATCTTCATCCGCCATGACCAGGGCCTCCAAGCCCTCCGTTTTTTCCTCTCAAGGCGTCCCCACTGACACTCTCATTCGTTTGGCCGAACTGGTCCTCACCCTTAACAATTTATCCTTCGAATCCTCCCACTTCCTCCAGACCAAAGGTGTAGCCATGGGCACACGTATGGCCCCCAGCTATGCCTGTCTCTTTGTTGACTACGTAGAACAGTTGATCTTCAATAATTACACCGGCACCTCTCCCCACCTCTTCCTCCGCTACATTGATGACTGCATTGGCGCCACCTCATGCTCCCGCGAGGAGGCTGAGCAATTCATCAACTTCACCGACACATTCCACCCTGACCTTAAATTTACCTGGACCATCTTTGACACCTCCCACCCCTTCCTGGACCCCTCCATCTCCATTAATGACGACTGACTTGACACTGTCATTTTTTACAAACCCACCGACTTCCACAGCTACCTGGATTACACATCATAATAACCTACCTCTTGCAAAAATGCCATCTCGTATTCCCAATTCCTCCGCCTCCACCGTATCTGCTCCCAGGAGGACCAGTTCCACCACAGAACACACCAGATAGCCTCCTCCTTTAGGGACCGCAATTTCCCTTCCCATGTTTTTAAAGATGCCGACCAACACATCTCGTCCACATCCTGCACCTCCGCCCTCAGACCCCACCCCTCCAACCGTAACAAGGACAGAACGCCCCTGGTGCTCACCTTCCACCCTACCAACCTTCGCATAAACCACATCATCCACCGACAACTCCGCAACATCCAAAAAGACCCACCACCAGGGATATATTTCCCTCCCAACTCCTTTCAGCATTCCGCAAAGACCGTTCCCTCTGTGACTACCTGGTCAGGTCCACGCCCCCAAACAACCCACCCTCCCATCCTGGCACTTTCCCCTGCCACCGCAAGAACTGTAAAACCTGTGCCCACACTTCCACCCTCACCTCTATCCAAGGCCCTAAAGGAGCCTTCGACATCCATCAAAGTTTTACCTGCACATCCACTAATATCATTTATTGTATCCGTTGCTCCCGATGCTGTCTCCTGTACATTGGGGTGACTGGGCGCCTCCGAGCAGTGCGCTTTAGGGAACATCTCTGGGACACCGGCACCAATCAACCACACCGCCCCGTGGCCCAACTTTTCAACTCCCCCTCCCACTCTGCCGAGGACATGGAGGTACTGGGCCTCCTTCACCGCCGCTCCCTCACCACCAGACGCCTGGAGGAAGAATGTTTCATCTTCCGCCTCGGAACTCTTCAACCCCAGGCCATCAATGTGGACTTCAGCCGTTTCCTCATTTCCCCTAACCCCACCTCACCCTAGTTCCAAACTTCCAGCTCAGCACTGTCCCCATGACTTGTCTGGCCCTGTCCTACCTGCCTATCTCCTTTTCCACCTATCCACTCCACCCTCTCCTCCCTGACCTATCACCTTCATCCCCTCCCCCACTCACCCATTGTACTCTATGCTACTTTCTCCCCACTCCCACCCTCCTTTAGCTTATCTCTCCATTCTTCAGGCTCTCTGCCTTTATTCCTGATGAAGGGCTTTTGGCCTAAATGTCGATTTCGCTGCTCCTTGGATGCTGCCTGAACTGCTGTGCTCTTCCAGCACCACAATAATCCAGAACAATAAGATGAGAACGATAATCCTTCAACTGGAATATAATCTCTTAAATCAGTTATGTTGATTCTATATTTATGGAACTAAAATATAACTCCTGTCAAGATTTTCTAACACAGAAATAAAGCAGGTAAGTTTTATTTTATCGAAGAAAGAACATAACTCCTGTGGTAATGAGACTTAGATATTCAATGTCAGGATTCAAAGCAATGTTTTGCCACTCCAATATTTAAAGTGGTTGGTTTCTGGATAATTTCATGTTCAGAGTGAGCAGAAGATTGAACATACAAATAGAATTAGCGTTCTTATACATTTATATATGATCAATCAGTTTCATTTCTCTCTGAAATGGACGATCTTCAGTTATTTGCCAGCAATTTAAAATGACAATAATTCAACATGAACTGTGAATATTAAACTAAATAAATTATTTGTGTTATCAAATTTCAGTGAACAATAATTTGAAAACTTCCAATTTTTAGAATGAATGATATATAATATGAAATGTGGATAATGAAAAAAAAAACAACAAACATAATATCGTGTCAGAGAAATGTCAAAGCTTTCCAAAGGGCATCGTGCCAAAGCAATGGTATATTTGTTTTAGTAATTGGAATACAACATGTAAAATATTCATGTTCTGAGTAACAATTAGACTTCATAATGAAGCTGACATTGCAATAATTGCATTTTAAATACTTATGCTGCACCAAATAAACAGATATTTGTGAGCATTTACAATGTGAAATAACTGGATACTGACTTTTATTCACAGCTGACACTTGATAGAGTACAAAACTTTAAAGTACAGGAAGAAGTTATTGGCATTATGCATGAATCAGCTCCAAAAATGTCTCCCAGGACCTCCCATACGCCAGCCCTCTCAATGTTGCCCATTAAATTAATAATTTCCAAATATATATCCAGTTTTCTTTTGAATCTTCATTCACAACTTTCCCAGTCAATTCCAATTTGTAACAACTCTCTAAATAAAGACACTTTTCCTGATTTCACTCCTCGCTCTTTTGTTTACAACCTTGAAATTAGAAATCTTTGATGCTATAATGCTAACTAATAGAGTACTATTTTTCACTCTGACAGTTTATTCATACTTTTGAGCACATCTTTGTCTGTTCTGCTCCAGGGACAATAAGCCTTGCAAGAACTATAACAAACACTACAACGGAAAACAAGCAGAAAACTAGTCACCAGGATACATGAACATCAACTAGCCACAACATACATGATCCCAACACTAAGTTCTTATGTACTGATGAGGAAATACGCCACTTTGACTAGGTCTGCATATTCATTCCAGGACAGGCCAAACAGAGACAAGCGCAAGAATTCCGAGAAATATGGCATTCCAATCGGAACTCCATCAATAAACACATCAATTTTGATGACATCTCTCGCCCTCTGACGAAAACGGCCGGAAATGAAATCATCGAAGAGGAATTTACATGACCGACGCAAGGAAACCGAACCCCTTAAATAGAAAGTGGCAGATAACACAGCACTTCACTGGAGGCTCACTCACTGAGTACAGTCAATGGAACAAACCAGGAACTGCCATTAGCTATTGCTTCAGAATATATCAGTGCTCATGGCTGCCACCACATAGAATCATTGAAGGAAAATGCGAGCCTGCACCACCAAGTGTATATCCAAAGGCTTTTTGAAACATTTGTGAGATTATCATCAAATTACCCGCCGAGGGAATGCACTCCAGCCACATGTCACCAGGGGCAGAACGGTGGCTCAGTGGTTAGAACTCCTGCCTTAGAGCGCGGTGACCCAGGATTGATTCCAGCCTCGGGTGACTGCATGTATGGATTTTGCACATTCTCCCCATGTCTGCGTGGTTTCCGCGAGGTACTCCGGTTTCCTCCCACAATCCAAAGATGTGCAGATTACGTGAATTGGCTGTGCGTAATTGCCCTTTGTGTTCAGGGATGTGTCAGTCAGGGGTAAATATAGGAGGAACGTGTTCGTGTGGGTTATTCTTTGGAGGGTCAATGTGGATTTGTTGGGCCAAAGAGCCTATTTCCACACTGTAGAAATTTAATATTCTATGTCTGTGCCACCCTCTCAGTTCAAAATAGACTCACAAATCCCTCTCAATCCCCTGCCTTTCACTTTAAGCATGTATCCCTTTGTTTTTAACGTTTCGAGTAAGGGAAACAGCTGCTGTCTGTTCATCCTCTCCATTCCCCTTATGCTCTTGTACACCTGTACCAGGTTTCCTCCTCAACCTTCCTCTGTTGCAATGAAACAACGAGCAAATTTAGCCCTCACACTTCACAGTTTGAGTACTCATTTGTCTTGTTAATTCAGATGTGCATCATCTCACATTTATCAGTGTTAAACTTCATCAGTCATTAATCTGGATAAAGATTAATCTGTTTATATCATCCTGTAGCCTAACCATTTCCTCTTCACGAGGAACCACCCAGCTAATCTTTGTATCATCCCCAACATTTGTTATCCATCTTCCACATTCTCATCATCATTTATGAATATCACAAACAAGCCTTGATTTCCTTCCTGTTGTCGAGTTGTTATTCACAGAAGAGGAAATAAGAATTGCAGTCTCTTGCTATTCTTATTTTGGGGAATTTACAAAGTGATGTAGTTAACACCTATTATGAGGGAGCTGCTAATACCATTTTCGACACAGAGTTGAATTCACCTTTTACACTCTGCCCCTCAGCATGTCTTATTCATTAGATGAACTAGGGTTTGGCACCTTGCACTGGAACATTAGCCATTTGTGTGGCACTGTTCTTTTATCAATAGTCAGAGCTGAAGAAGTTTTTCATCTGCAGGGTGGACACTGACTCATTGCTTGAATCAGTGAATGTGATGAGGATAACTATTCAATTAAATTCCATGTTATGGGCAAACTGCAGGAGATCAAATCATGTTCTCATGTCTACCTTGAATTGGAAGCAAATACATACTGTTAAAAAATTCATAAATGAGATACCATACTAGGGGAAAAAACATGTAATCCGCAATTGATGGAGATACAAAAATACAGAGTGAATGTGCAATCTGAACAAGAATCAAGTATAGAAAATGAAGTACATCAAATCTTAATTTTCAATGGAACCAGATCCCAATTTTCCTGAACAGTGATATTTTTCACCCAACCTCACATTTGCTAAAACAAGTTTTTCCCAGTCACTAATACTTCATTCGCCATTCTTCCTCGGCCTTCGTACTCTTTTCTTACACTCCTACCTCCCTTGCACCTCCCCATCTGCAGCGACATACTCTTCCATTGATGATATCTCTTCACATCTTTCTTCTCCCACTCCCACTGTAAGTTACACGACTTCCCTAGCTGCTCCCCCTTCCACTGGCAAATCCTTTCCGTTTTTGCTTTCCAACAGGGGTGATGGGAACTGCTGGCTTCTGTGCTGCTATTTTTCATCAGTGAATGATGAGATTGAGATGATCAATGTCCAATAGGAACAGACAATAGTGTGTGTCTGTCACCGTCAAATGCACCGTGAACATGGTGGTTCTGTTCCCTATAGAGAGTGGAACTTTATTTCTGTCTCTGTGTGACAACGCTTAACCAAACAGCCTCATCATAAATAGGACAAACCTCTCCTCAGAATCAGATGAACATGCATCAGTTTTCCCTTAAACGTTGTGAGGACAGTGACCACATCGTTGAAATAAGCCGTGTACTATCATTTTGTTCTTTACCATTTTAACTGATTTTCCAATGTCATTCGAGGTGAGATCAGAGTAACTTGCCTCGCATCAAAGTAATATTTGACTCATGTAGCATCATTCACCCTCAGAAAACTGTGGTTAACGGGAATCAGAGGATATTCTGTGCTGGTAATTTCATCAATGAACAATGACACCTTCCCTAGAGCTATTGGGAATGACAAATGAACTCTGCCTTTGCTAGTGCCTTCCAAAACGATGGATGGATTTGTCTTATTAATAACATCATTTGTTTTCACGGTTTGGTCTAAAGTCTCAGAAAAGTAAGATCTTGTTGGTTGACTTTCACCCCAATGAAATCAGAGCATTACAATAAGATAACGATAATTTTCAATCAGTTACTTTCTGTGGATTGATCGTGTGATATCAGTGCCACTGAGATCAATATTTTCTCTGTCCAATAGCATCTCATCAAATTGACTCAAGGCTGCAACATTCCACAATTTTACATCATTCTCCAGCTCATTCGCTGTTCTCGCCAGCTATACGAGTTCTACAAGATGGAATAACTTAGAGATACCTATGAGCCTCTGGAACCTGTCACCCCACCCATGCCTTGCGCTCTGAGCCCATCCCCTCCCCCCAGGCCACCTCCTGTCTTGTATTCACCATTCCTCCTAAACTGCCACGCTGTAATGCTGAATGTTCTGTACTCTGCAAAGTTCTCAGCGTTATCCCTCTGCGACCCCTTTAATGAATTTCAGGAACGACATAATGTTGAACTTCTCTTCCACCGACTTCTCCTCGGTGTCCAGTTGTTTGTGCAAGAGTCCACTCCCCATCCCAAAGGCCCTTCCCCCAGCTCCAACATTCTCCATCCACCTGGACGCATTTCTCTAGCGTTTACTTTTACTCAATCAGTTCTTTGAGAAATTTCAATGAGGCACTGGTTGGTTTAATTTCTCTGCATCCCCGTCACCCTATCCAACCTATCACTCTCTGAACAGACTGTATGCTGTGTGGTTCGATCCAACACTGACTGTGTTATTCAGCCTGTGCCGGTAAGAGTGGTGCTGCTGTAGTCTGGTGGACTCATCTCTCCATTTCAGAGGCTGAGTGCCAGCTCTAAGATACCTCCACATATCACCTGCTGCTCCAAAACCCTGCCATGGCACATCAGGCCATCTTATTAACTAAATCTGACAACAGTTCATCTGGAGATTCCCATCCACTCGCCCCCACGTAACAAACCGAACCTGATGGTCCTCTGATAGCAGAGCTTCCTTTTATGTCCTCCAGAATATCCACAAACAGAACTGCCTGGGCAGACCCATTGCTTCAGCCTGCTCCTGCCACACAGAGGGGGTGCATGGATACACACGTGGGCTCAAGTTATACCTGTTCCTTCATGGGGTACAGAGACCATTCCTTGTTCTAGTTCTTTCCAGTCCCCATCCATAACTGTTTCTCCGATACGTAGATGATATCATAGCTGCTGCTCCTCTCTCTTGTCCAGAATTGGAAAAGGTCATCGTTTCCAATTTGCACGAATCCCTCACTTTCACAAGGTCTATCTCTGATTCCTCCCTTTCTTTCCTCGACATCTCTGCTTCTATTTTTGGGGATAGACGGGTCACTGATATCCAGTATTAAGCCAGCGACTCCCACAGCTACTTGGAATATACATCCTCACACGCTGTTACCTGCAAATGCTCCGTTCCATTCCCCCAGTTCCTCCGTCTCAACCGCATTGCTTCTGATGATGTCAAGTTCAAAAATGTGGCCTCTGAAATGTCCACCTTCTTCCTCAACCGAGGATTCCCCAGCACTCTTCTCGACAAGGCCCTCAACCAGTTCTGACCCACCTCCTGCACTTCTACTCTCAACCTCTCTCCTCCCTCCTGCAACAGTGTTAGAGTTCTCATTGTCCTTACCTACAATCCCACCATCATTCACATGCAGAAGATCATCAGTCTGCATTCCCCCACCTCCAGCGAGATGCCACCACCAGACACATATTTGTCTCCTCTCCCTTTTCCGCCTTCTGACCATTTCTTCCGCGACACCCTAGTCCGCTCGTTATTCACTGCCAACCCAGCTGAAATTTCATGAGATAACAGGAATAAATTATTGATGGTGGAGCACTCTGTGTCCTTCGTTGAACTAGCTTGTCTACCCCCTCCCAAAGGCTTGGATTACATATCACAGAATTATTTACAGCAAAAGTGGGGGAAACTCTGCCCATTGTCTCTTCCAGTTTGGAACGGCTATATCTCTACTGTTAGTCTCCTGCACTGTCCCCATAGCCCTCCACATTTTGTTATTAGTGTGTGCTTTTAATTTTAAGTATCCTGCCATATATGAACAATATGATCAAGCTCAAACAAAAAAAAAACAGAACTTAGAGGGCAAGCTGAGCAGGTCTGGCGGTATCTGTGAAGGGAAATCAAAGTTAATGTTTCTGGCCCAGTGATACTAATCGAACTGTATTCTCAATGATTAAGTTGTGTGTATATTAAATATAGTTCACTATATCACATTTAAAATCATCCTGTTAAGTTCATATTGTCATTCAGCATTGCATCTCTCAAATGTTGGCTGTTTCTTTGTTGTGCATTAGATTTAATTCTGTCTGGCAGAATGCGTGATGATGACTGGGGAATATCATTGTACAACCCCCCCCCCCCTCCCCGCAGTCTCCACAGCCACTATCCCATTCTGTCCTATCTCCCAGCGAATGACATGTTCATTCAAACCTGACTCATTAATTCATAAGTCGAAATGATTAAGTTCATTGTAATTATCACTTTTGGTTTGGACTGAGGCCAAAATGTGCAAAAAAGTAGTTTTACAGCAAATAAAACTGCATTCAGAAGTTTGTCAATTTGTATAAATAAATTACTGAAGCATATTCCCTAGTTGCCTTATGAGAGCAGTGAGAGGAACATTCAGAGAAGTCCACATCTCCTGTCTATGTTCAGGGCGACTGTGCCCAGTGACAGTGTGTTGGCTGACGGTTGTTCCCGTGGAGGAGAGATCAGCATAGTAACAACATCCTGATTGTGTTTCTTTTGGTGGATGGAGGGATTTGGGGAGAGATGGTAGCAGCATAGTAAACGGACAAAAGACAAAAGACATTCTCCCTCACAACTGACTTCACTAGAGCAATTGGTGATGTGAGATTTGACCAATAGCCAGCAATGTCAACATGTAGTCCAGTCCAGTTATATTGTGAACTGAATGTGCTGTATTGAAAGCTGGGACTGGTTGTCAGTGACTATGATTAATGTCAGTCTCCACGCAATGTAACCGTGTCACTGGAGGGTTTCCCTCTCTTATTGGTGAAGGGCTTCATTCACTATGCTATCCCACTGTAGTAGCAGATGCATCAATTTCAACAGTAACAGAGATCCATGGCTGCCTAGACACAGAGAGAACAGATCTGAATCTGAGAATAGCGGACTGGAACATTACAACAATGGAGAGGAGGTTTCCCTTGAATCTTTTCAAGATTTCCCCCTGTTGGGAATTTCTACCATATCGGATATCAGTGCTGATTATTATTGGGCGGGGTGGAGGGTGTGCTACTAACCTATTACTAACCTCTTGTCGGTATTCTCTACCTCTGTCCATTCATTAATCTCACAAGCAAGTTTGAACTTCGTTGCAATTCTGTTATCTATATTTGTCAGAAAAAGAAACTCTTGTCTTCAGTTTCAATTGCAGTCTCCATTCATTACCCATGAATTACAGACCACTCCCTCACCAACATCTGCGAACAAAATTGTGCTCAACCTCGAGATCCCTTTTTGCCCTGAACTGATTTCTGTCTTCTGTTCTCTCTGTCACCAAACCTGTTCACTCCCAGCTCCTAGTATCCCCAATCTTCATCTCTGCGTCAGTGCTGTTGCTGAACAAACCATTGGCTGCACGTTGGGAAAATTCAGACTTAATGCTTCAAGCTCTCTTCTGACAATCATTTCAATCATAAAATTGTTCTTGTCTTGGACGTTACTTCATGATTAAGGCAATATATGAACGTAGGAATGTCGCTGGATGTAATTCAGAAGCAATGCTAATTAAACGAAAGATATTGTTTCAAGTGATTTGTTTCAATTCCATCACAGCTGATGACAAGACTTCAATAAAACTGATAAGAATTGGAATAAAATGGAATAAATTGAATTTCACAAAAACAACCATAAAAGCAACTTTTTGTCTGAAAACGTTCCTGTTTCACTGATCAGTAAGATAATCTAATATTATTACCTGGTCTGGGTTAAGTGAGACTTCAGATCCATAACAATGTGTTTAACTTTATATTGGCTTGTGGAATGGCCTTAGAATCAGGGCAATTAGTGATGGTCACCAAATGCTGCCCCTGGCAGAGATGCCAACATCCCACGAAAGAACAAAATTGAATGTGAAATCAAATAATGGAAGACGCTGAAAATCTGAAATTATACAAGGCAATGCAAAGAAACGAACAGAAAGTGCTGGGGAGCTTTCCTGAGCTGAAAGCACTTGGAAAAGTGTGTGTTTAATACCGTTGTCAGGGATGTGTGCTTTGAAGGGAAGGAGGAATAAATAGAGAAAGAGGGATACAGAAGAAAAAAGAGGAAACAAAGGGAATGATGATCAGCTCGTCTGGAAATAAAATATGAGATTCACCTCATTTATTTTTCGCCATTCCCATCTTCCTGAATATCATGCACATGTACATATAGGTATTTCCCGCTTTTCAAAAGTTCGCTTTTCGCCACTTCCCTTCCAAAATGACCTACATTAGACCTTGTTTCGCTAACCAAAAGAAATCCAAAGAGGATTTTCACTTTTACGAAGAAAGGCGACTTTTTTCCCCATATAAAGTAGTGCAACTGCACTTTACACCATATCAGCTTGCGAATGGTTTCTTTCAGATAGTGAGGGAAGCCTGTATTTATCTAAGGTTATGTTTTAAGGGATTTGATTCCCCCTGTCAGTATTCCCTGAGTGTGGTCATCTTCTTATATTTGTTAACGGGATATGGGTAACCCTGACTGGGCCAGCATTAGTTCATTTTCCCAGTTGCCCTTGAGATGAACTTGAGCCACTGCAGTCCACGTGATTGATCTGATTTGATTTGGTTAATTTTAATCAAATGTACAATGGAAAGGTTTGATTTGCGAGGAGTGCAGGCACATGATAGTAAACAAGAAAACAGTGATCGTGGGGTACTTACACACAGTGAGGCAAACATGGTTACAGCTTCACAGGAGGTGAGCAAAGCAAAATCGACATTAGCAAGATTAACATTATAGGAAAAGTGAGAGATATCAATTTGTCAGTCTAATAATGGTAGGAAAGGAAGTGTCCCTGAGCATACATCGTCCATGTTTTCAAACCTTTGTGTCTCCTCCCTGTTAGAAGAGGTTATAGGAGATCATTATTGTTTTGGGAGAGATCTTTGATGTTGCCAGCCTTTCTGCGACAATGACAAGTATAAATGACGGAAGGTGGTCTTCCGTGATGATCTGGACTGTGCACACAACCGTCTGTAGTTTTTTTTTATGGTCCTGGGCAGAGCAGTTACCATGTCAGACCATTATGCACCCGAATAGAATGTTTCCAGTTGCCAGTGTAAGGAACATTGGGAGATGGGTTGTTCCAAAATAGGTAGATATAATAATTGCTGTTAAATGGATACACATGTTCTGGTTGCTGTTTTGTGAACAATTGAAGTTTAACCGATAATTTTAAATTATGTCTTTCATACCAAAACCCAGTTGAGTTTATTGCATTGCCAGCATCGAACCAATGAGCTATCACCCGCTTCAAACGAATAGAGAAGCCATCACCATCACAACGACGGCGAAATAGACAGATACGAAGGGAAGGAGAAAGAGAACACAGCGAGGGAAACAGATGGACAGTCAATCAAAGAGAGAAAGGAAACAAAACAAGGAAACAAACAGTCACATGGACAGGGAGCAGGGAAGATAGTAGGTTCAGCGAAAGAAACAGAAGGCAGGGAAAAGGAAAACAGAGGGAAACAGACAGTGTGAGTGACACAGTGAGAGACAAAGGGAACGGGGAGCTGGGGATGGGGTCACAGGGAGCTGGGGGGTATGGGAGAAGCTGGGGGTGAGGACTGGAGAGACCTGGGAGTGAGCACTGGAGGGAGCTAGGGGGGTGGAGGTGAGGACTTATTTTGACCTGTACCAAGATGTCCAGGCAGATCAAAGTAAGCAAGGATGTACAGAACGATGGCTGTAAAACATGTCTGAGAGGGATATCGGTTACGCTGCACAGAGCATGCGCTAGGTGAGATCAACATGAACAAGATCAGCATTATCTGATATTAGAGTCCATTCATCTGTCTAATAACAGCCAGGAAGAAGCCGTTACTGAACCAGCTGATCTGTATTTTCAACCTTCTGTTTCTTTTAGCCTGATGGAAGAGGTTGTGGGAGATCTTTACATGGATGTGATGGGTCTTTGGTAATGTTAGAAATAAGAAAAATTCAGTTCAACAGGCCATTTGTCGGTCAAATCCTGCGCTGATCCAGATCCTCTATCTAAATCAGTCGCCAATTTTCTGAGGGTCTGTATCCCTTTGCACCCTGCACAATCATGTATCTTTCTGGAAACATCTAAAATGGAGCACAACTGGTCACAGTCCTCCATTTTAAGAATCTGCCTTCCTCTACTACGCTCTGTACCCTGTTGTCCAGCCAGTTCTTTATCCATGTAGCTAGCACACCCTGGACACCATGTGACTTCACTTTCTCCATAACCCGACTATGGAAAAACTTACCAAACGTATTCCTGAAGTCCATGTACATGACATCTACAGTCCCTCCCTCATCAATCAACTTTGTCACTTCCTGAAAGAATTCTATTAAATTGGTAAGTCATTACCTTCCCAGCACATAACCATCTTGTCTATCACTGATAAGACCATTTTCATCCAAATGAGGAAAGACCCTATCCCTCAGTATCTTCTCTATCAGCTCCCCTACCTCTGATGACAGGCTCACTGGTCTATAATTAACTGGATTATTCATGCTACCCTTCTTAAGCAACAACTTTCCATTCCTCCGGGACCTCATTTGTGTTCAAGGATGCTACAAAGATATCTATTAATGCCCCAGCTATTTCCTGTTTCCCTTCCCTCAGTAATCTGCGATAGCGGTGGAGCTTCTCATCAAAAGGAAGAAGGTAGCTTACATAAGGTGGAGGAAGCTAGGGTCAAGCTCAGCTCTAGAGGATCACAGGCAGGCGAGGAAGGAGCTCACAAATGGTCTGAGGAGAGCCAGGAGGGGGCACGAGAAAGGCTTGGCAGAACTGATTAGGGAGAACACAAAGGCATTTTACACTGATGTGAGGAATAAGAGAATGGTCAAAGAAAGAGCAGCGCCGATCAGGGATAGCATTAGGAACTTCTGAGTGAAGGCTGAGGATGGAGGGGAAGCCCGAAATGTGTTTTTTTGCTTCTGTACTTACGAAAGAAACGAACTTTGTAGTGAATGAAACCTTTGAAGAGCAGGTGTGTATGCTGGAATGGATAGAGATAGAGGAAGCTGATGTGCTCAAAATTTTGTCAAACATTAAGATTGAAAAGTCGCCAGGCCTGGACCAGATTTGTCTTCGGCTGCTTTGGGAAACGAGAAATGCAATTGCTTCGCCACTTGCGAAGATCTTTGCATCCTCGCTCTCCACTGGTGTCGTACCTGAGGACTGGAGAGAGGCAAATGTAATTCCTCTCTTCAAGGTAGGAAATAGGGAAATCCCCGGCAATTATGAACCTGTAAGTCTCACATCTGTCGTCTGTAAGGTGTTAGAAAGAATTCTGAGGGATAGGGTTTATGACCATCCGGAAGAGCATGGCTTGATTAAATGCAGTCAACACGGTTTTGTGAGGGGCAGGTCATGCCTCAAAAAACCTATTGAGTTCTTTGAGGATGTGACGAGAAACGTTGATGAGGGTCGAAGTGTGGATGTGGTGTATATCGACTTCAGCAAGGCATTTGATAAGGTTCCCCATGGTAGGCTCATTCAGAAGGTCCGGAGGAATGGGATACAGGGGAACTTACCTGTCTGGATACAGAATTAGGTAGCGAACAGAAGACAGCGAGTGGTAGTATAAGGAAAATATTCTGCCTGGAAGTCAGTGGTGATTGGTGTTCCACAGGGTTTCCTACTTGGGCCTCTACTGTTTGTAATTTTTCTTCATGGCTTAGATGAGGGGATTGAAGGATGGGTCAGCAATTTTGCAGATGACACAAAGGTCGGAGGTGTCGTTGACAGTATAGACGGCTGTTGCAGGCTGCAGTGGGACATTGACAGGATGCAGAGATGGGCTGAGAGGTGACAAATGGAATTCAACCGGGATAAATGCGAGGTGATGCATTTTGGAAGGTCGAATTTGAAAGCTGAGTACAGGATTAAGGATAGGAGGAGGAACAGAGGGATCTTGGTGTGCAGGTACATAGATCCCTTAAAATGGCCACCCAAGTGGACAGGGTTGTTGAGAAAGCATATGGTGTTTTGGCTTTCATTAAAAGGGAGATTGAGTTTAAGAGTCCTGAGATCTTGTTGCAGCTCTATAAAACTTTGGTTAGACCGCACTTGGAATATTGCGCCCAGTTCTGGTCGCCCTATTATAGGAAAGATGTTAGTGTTTTGGAGAGGGTTCAGAGGTGGTTTACCAAGATGCTGCCAGGACTGGAGGGCTTATCTTATGAAAAGAGGTTGACTGAGCTTGGACTTTTTTCATTGGAGAAAAGGAGGAGGAGATGGGACCTGACTGATTATACAAGATAATGAGAGGCAAAGATATTGTCGATAGCCAGAGACTATTTCCCAGAGCAGAGATGGCTAACACGAGGGGTCATAGTTTTAAGCTGGTAGGAGGAAACTATAGAGGGGATGTCAGAGGCGGGTTCTTTACACAGAGAGTTGTGAGAGCATGGAATGCGTTGCCAGCAGTTGTGGAAGCAAGGTCATTGGGGACATTTAAGAGACAGCTGGACCTGCATATAGTCACAGAAATTTGAGGGTCCATACACGAGGATCAATGGTCGGCACAACATCATGGGCTGAAGGGCCTGTTCTGTGCTGTACTGTTCTATGTTCTTTGTTCTTTGTTCTAAATGTTGGCAGCCTTTCTGCAGCAACGAGCCGTGTAAGTAGAGTCGATGGTTGGGAGATTGGCTGTGCACCCATCCTTCTGTCGTTTCTTGCGGTCCTGGGCAGAGCATTGCTGTATGAAGCGGTGAAGCATCCAAATAGTATGCTCTCAATGGTGTACCTTTCGAAGTAGTACATGCTGAATTTCCTGGGCCTCCTGAGGAAGAAGAGGCGTTATTGAACCTTCTTGACTGTCACACCTATGCAAGAAGACCAGAGTAGGTTGTCAGTTATCATCACTCTGAGGGAGTTGATGCTCTGCACTGCCTCAACCATTGATGTCGATGACGGTGGGTTCCTCTCCTTTCTTTCTGAACTCAATGATCAGTTCCTTACTATTGCCGAATTTGAGATAGAGGCTATTATCATTACACCATGCCACGAAGCCCTCAATCTCCTTTCTGTATTCTGAATGAACGTTGTTTCATATCCCTCCTGATTTGGTGATGTCATCAGCGAACTTGTAGCTGGCGTTGTTTGGAATTTGAAAACACAGCCACGTGTGTACAGGGAGTACAGTAGGGGTGAAGACAGAGATATTGGAGTAGAGGGAGTAGGGTATGGGGATGAGGACACAGCCATGGGAGTGCAGGGAGTACAGCAGGGGGCTAAGGACACAACCATGGGAGTACAGGGAGTACAGTAGGAGGGTGAGGGCACAGCCATGTGTGTACAAGGAGTACAGTAGGGGACGGAGGTCACAGCTGTGGATATACAGGGAGTACAGTAGGGGATGAGGACACTGCTGTGGGTGCACGGAGAGTTCAATAGGGGGCTGAGAACACATCCTCCAGTAGTTCCAGTGTTCAGTTTTATTTTGGAGAATGTACAGATACCTATCTTCACAGATTGTGGTCTGTGTGTCAGAAACCAGGGTATCCAGTTGCAGAGGGTGGAGCCATGAGTTTTGGTCAGTAGTTTTGAGATAAGTCTGGAGGGAATAATGATGTTGAAGGTGGATCTGTAGTCAATGACCAGGAGTCTGATGTTTGCATCCTTGTTGTCCAGATGTTCCATGGATGAGGGCAGGGCAGGTATATGGCATCCGTTGTGGACCCGTTACATCAGTCGGCACATTCTAGGACAGCAGGTCAGGCTGGGAGACTGGAGGTGATGTGGGCCATAACCAGTATCTCAAAGCACTTCACGTTTATTGAGGTCAGAGCCACTGGGCGGTAGTCATTAAGGAATGTTGCACGTGTTTTCTCACGAGGAGAAAATGAGGACTGCAGATGCTGGAGATCAGAGCTGAAAAATGTGTTGCTGGAAAAGCGCAGCAGGTCAGGCATCATCCAAGGAGCAGCTGAATTGACGTTTTGGGCATGAGCCTCGGATGTACCTGTGCCCGATGTCACCATGGCAGACATGATCAGTCTTCCTGCAGGTCAAGTCAAGGAGAGCGACAGGCCTGGAGAGTGTTCCTGGCTGAGCACTCAGATCCTGTGAGAACCAACTGACAGAGGTATTTACAAACAACTTCAACCTCTCCGTCCTGAAGCCGAAATCCCAGCCTGCTTCAAGAAAACCACTATCATCCTTGTACATGAGCAAACACAGAGCTGAAAAATGTGTTGCTGGAAAAGTGCAGCAGGTCAGGCAGCATCTAAAGAGCAGGAGAATCGACGTTTTCGGCATGAGCCCTTCTTCAGGAATGAGGAAAGTGAGCTAACCAGGCTAAGATAAAAGGTAGGGAGGAGGGACTTGGGGGAGGGGCGTTGGAAATACGAAAGGTGGAAGGGGAGGGAGAAGTCTGAGGCGGTCCAGGTAAATTCTCAGACTCCTCCCTCTCCTTCCTAGACCTCTCAATTTCTATCTCGGGCGACCAAATCAGCACGGACATTTAATATAAACCGACCGACTCCCACAGCTACCTAGACTACACCTCCTCCCTCCCTGCCCCCTGTAAAAACGTCATCCCATATTCCCAATTCCTTCGCCTCAACCGCATCTGCTCCCAGGAGGACCAGTTCCGATAGCAAACAACCCAGATGGCCTCCTTCTTCAAAGACCGCAATTTCCCCTCAGACATGGTTGACGATGCTCTTCACCGCATTTCCTCCACATCCCGCTCCTCCGCCCTTGAACCCCACTCCTCCAATTGCCAACAGAACATAACCCCATTGGTCCTCACCTACCACCCCACCAACCTCCAAATACATTGTATCATCCGTCGTCATTTCGGCCACCTCCAAATGGACCCCACCATCAAGGATATATTCCCCTCTCCTCCACTGTCAGTGTTCTGAAAAGACCACACCCTCCATGACTCCCTCGTCAGGTCCACACCCTCCCACCAACCCAACCTCCACTCCCGGCACCTTCCCCTGCAAACGCAAGAAATGAAAATGTTGCGCCCACACCTCCCCCCTTACTTCCCTCCAAGGCCCCAAGGGATCCTTCCATATTTGCCACAAATTCACCTGCACCTCCATACATATTATTTACTGCATCCGCTGCACCCGATGTGGCCTCCTCTATATTGGGGAGACAGGCCGCCTACATGTGAAACGTTTCAGAAAACACCTCTGGGACACCCAGACCAACCAACCCAACCACCCCGTGGCTCAACACATCAATTCCCTCACCCACTCCGCCAAGGACATGCAGGTCCTTGGTCTCCTCCATCGCCAGACCATAGCAACACGACGGCTGGAGAAAGAGCGCCTCATCTTCCGCCTCGGAATCCTTCAACCACAAGGGATGAATTCAGATTTCTCCAGCTTCCTCATTTCCCCTCCCCCCACCTTGTCTCAGTCCCAAACCTCGAACTCAGCACCACCTTCCTAACCTGCAATCTTCTTCCTGACTTCTCCGCCCTCACCCCCTCTCCGTCCTATGACACTCACCTTAACCTCCTTCCAACTATCGCATTTCCAACGCCGCTCCCCCAAGTCCCTCCTCCCTACCTTTTATCTCAGCCTTCTGGGCATACTTTCCTCATTCCTGAAGAAGGGATCATGCCCGAAACATCGATCCTCCTGCTCCTTGGATGCTGCCTGAACTGCTGCGCTTTTCCAGCAACACATTTTTCAGCTCTGATCTCCAGCATCTGCTGTCTTCACTTTCCCACAGTCCTTTGGGAGTCAGGAAGTGCCATTTACATGAATCACCTGAACAAAAGACCTGAGGGCATTTTTGCTCAGTTTCGAGATGTTACAGTGATGGTTGGATGGGCAGGTGATATTCATGAAGTTGGGAGACTTCAAAAAAGCTTGGACAGTTTAGGACTGTGGGCAAACACGTTGCTGATGGAATATAATATGGACATGTGTGAGAGTATGCACTTTGGTAGGCGGACTAGAGGCAGACACTATGTTCTAATAGGATCCATTAAACCTGAAGCACAAAAGGATTTTGAAACACTCGTTCTCTGTTATGGTTACTGTGCAGGTTCAATTGGCAGTTAGGAAAGCAAATGCAATGTTCGCATTCATTTCAAGGGATCTAGAATTAAAGAGAGGAGTCATACCGCTGAGAATGTAATGGGCAATATTCAGACGGCATTTCGAATGTTGGGAGCTATTTTGGGCAATATCTCTGGGAAAAGATCAACTGGTGTTGGAGGTGATCCATCCTGGGGATGGTGGCTTGTCATAAGCGGCAGTGTGTGTACTCGATGGAATTTAGAAGAATGGGAGACGAGGCATCTGATAGAAACTGATTGTATCAATCTTTGCAGTAATCAGTCAGTGTGTAGAAGATAAGTCCACTACTCATCGAGACTATGATAAAATGACACAGTTTCACAGAGAAGGAATGGGCTGAATGGACTCAATCTATAGCAATATCTCATGCTGTTATGGTCATGTGGTCTATTTTTTCAGTGCAGAATTGTTTGTCTCTGAGCAGCTCTTGTAACCCTTGCATTTGTATGTTGATTTGACTTCACGTTCTGTTCAATGGTTACCTCTGTGATATGAACAATGGGAGGATTCAGTGTCGGCCAGTATTCCATTAAACGTTGAATATAAACAGCTATATGTGAGTCTCATGTGGCGGGAATACACTGTCTCTCAATTGATTGCCATTTTCAGTTTGGTATTTTCGAAGGATTCATCCTGTTACACCAGTATTGTTGAATTTAACAAAACAGATGCAATTTATCACAGCACAGAGCGACAATAAGTTATCGAACACTGAACATCCTTCTAATAACAGAAACGTCTACAATGTTCTGTATCGGAAACACTGCTTTCCTGTTCATGTTCAAATCAGATAACCTGTCCCATCGAGAAGCTCAATTTGGAACTATTTTTTTAAAATCTTTTTTGGATGTGACATCGCTGCGTGGGCCCAACATTTCTTGTCCGTCCCTCGTTGCCACCCTGAGAAAGTGGTGCTGAGCTGCTTTCTTCAACCGCTGCAGTCCACTTGCTGTGTGTTGACCCACAATGCTATTAAGGAGGGAATTCCAGGGTTTTTACCAGTAACAGTGTAGGAACGGCGATATATTTCCACATCAGGATGTTGATTGGTTTGGAAGGGAATTTATAGGTGATGCCATTCCCATCAGTATGCTGGCCTTGTCATTCCAGATGTAAGTGTTCGAGGGATTGGAAAATGCTCTCTGAGGATCTTTGGGGTATTTCTGCATTGTGTCATGTAGATAATACACACTTCTGCTACTGAGCGACGGTGGTGGAGGGAGTGAAAGCTTGTGAATGTGATGCCAAACAAATGGACTATTTTGTTCTGGATGGTTTCAAGCTTCTTTAGTCTTGTTGGGTCTGCACTCATTCAGGCAAGTGGGAGAATTCCATCTCAATCCTGACTTGTGCCTTTTAGATGATTGACAGGCTTTAGGAAGTCAGGAGTTGAGTTACTCGCGCAGTATTCCTAACCTCTGATCTGCTCTTACATTTATGTGGTGAGTGAGTTGAGTTTCTAATCAATTATAACCCCCAGGATATTGATAGTGGGGAACTGAGTGATGATAATGCTGCAAATACTAAGTTGTTATATTGTTTCTTATTGATGAGGGTCATTGTCTGGCATCTGTGTAGTGCACATGTTACTTGCCACTTGTCAGCCTAAGATGGAGAGGGACAGATCTTGTGGCATTTTAGCATGGACTGCTTCCGTATCTGAGCATTTGTGAATGGTGCTGAACATTGTGCAGTCATTGTCGAATATCCCCAGGTCTGACATTATGATGGAGGGAAGGTCATTGATAAAGCAGCTGAAGATGCTTGGATCTAGGATTTATCCGGAGAGTCACTGAAGGTGTTGTCTTGTGTGGTGATGAAGGTGATGCCTTTGCAGTATCGAGTGCCTTCAACCGTTTCTTGATATCAGTCAATCGAATTTGCTGAAGACCGCTATCTGTAATGATAGGGACCAAGGGAGGAGACTGAAGTGGATCATCCACTCGAAACTTCTGCGTGAAGAATTCTGTGAAATCTTCTGCCTTATCTTTTACACTGATGTACTGAGCTCCTCCATCATTGAGGTTGGGGATATTTGTGGAGCCTCCTCCTCCGTGAGTTGTGTAGTCGTCCAGCACTATCCACGATCAGTTACGCAGGACTTAAGAGCTCAGATCTGATGTGTTAGTTCTGGGATCGCTTAGCTCTGCCTGTCCCTAGCATTTTATGCTATTTGGCATGCAAATAGTTCTGTTTGGAAACTTCAGCAGATTAACATTTTATCTTTATGTATGCCTGGGTCTGCTCCTGGCTTGCCCTCCTGCACTCTCTTTTGAACCAGGGTTGATCCACTTGCTTGGTGGCAATTGTTAAGTGGGGGATATGAGGTTATAGGTCACAGGGACTCCCAGAGCATCTACCACCCGACTCTATCGCACTGAGCTGCGTCCTGTGCCAGATCGGTCCTGCCTTTGGGACAGGACATATCCAGCGATGGTGATGGTGCTGTCTGGGTTTTATCTGCAATCTAAAATTCCGTGAGTATGCCTATGTCAAGCTGTTGCTTGACTGGTCTGTAAAACAATTGTCCCAATTTTGGTACGAGCCCTCATTGTTAGTAAGGAGGACTTTCCAGGTTTCTAACGTTCACTTTTTCGGTATCCAGGTCAATACATCTGGTTTCATTTCTTTGAGATTTTGTAGCCCATCTGACTGACTCGCTAAACCATTTCAGAGGGCGATTGAGAGTCAATCACATTGCTTTGGGTTTGGAGTCAACGGTCGGCCCAACCAGATGGGAAATGGAAGATTCCTTCATTGAAGATTCCTTCAGTGAACCAGATGGATTTTTATGACAATTGGCAACGATTTCATTCTCATAGGCAGAATATTAATTGCAGGGATATTTTAAAATTATTGAATTGAATTGCCACCCTCTGCAGTGGCGGGATTCGAACCTCGGTCCACAGAACAGGAGCTGATTTTCTGGATTGATAATCTCGCAGTAATACGGTGAAGTTTAGTTGGAATCACATGTTGTACTCGACTGCTATTCATTGTGTTGTCCTGTTTTTCTATCATTGTTATGTTATTGTGGAACCTCATCCTTCAGTAAATCCTGACTGAAATACACTGTGAAGATCGTCCTCCCCACTGCTCGAATTTCATTCAGTCCGTTTTGTTTGAACAGACATTTCAAGGCAGCTGCACATCAGAGAACAGGATGAGATAATTGGTGATTGTGCACTGTACCTGTCACCGGACCAGCGTGTCTGTCCAGGCACCGAAAGTGTTTATTATGGGTCAGAGAACCGCAGAATTATTATAGCACAAATGGAGGTCAGTCAGCCCATCGTGGGGTCACAATCTCTCCAACTGCACAACTGGATATAGAGAGATTATGTGGAGATAGATTGTATGAGAGAAATAAACAGAGAGAAAGAAAGTGAAGAGAGTTAAAGTAAGAGAGAATAGAAAGGGGAGCGACTAACTGAGAGAGGGATGAAGAGGCGTTAGATGAGGGTGAGGTGAAATAGATCAGAAGACAGCATGAAGGTGGATAGATATGGACAGACAGAATTCAGAAGTTTCATTTAGAAATTCCTTTGGACTGCAAACCCTTTGTCTGGGTGTCATACACAGTAAGCAGTTTGCTGATACTGGCTGTCATCCCAGATCAATCCTTTCCAATAATGTCACAGAGCTAGGTTACTGACAGCTAAACAAAATCCATTTGGCCAATAGATTAGTACATGGAGAAGGTGGATTTTTAAAAAATATAGACTATGCCAAGACCAGCAGGAAATGATAACCCCCACTGTGTGAGAGACTGGTCCAGAGAATCTTTGTCAGGTGGATCGCTGACTGTCGTGGAAATTAAACTGACTGGACTCAGATGCGAGCAAGAGCAAAGAAAAAGCTTTATTTTTAACCACTGCATGGAACCATTACACTTCACAAACACGCCTTGTGTAAGGGCCCTGAATATAATTAACGTATTCCTTTTGTATTCTTCTTATCACACGCTCAAGGACAAGGGCTGGGAAACATTCGAGTTCTTATTTTCTCACTCCCTTGCTGTGGACATAACTCTCTTTCTGTTTTCCTTAGCTTTTCTGCTGAATTCGCCTGCTCGCCAGGCCAGGTTGAATGCATACAAAGTTCAGCAAAGACAAGCTGTCTCCTCTACTGCAGAATTCAGCATAGTGTTTGCAACTTTCAGAAAAGTTTTAGAATTAGCATAGCATTCTCTTTCAGGTTTCACAGAAAATGTTAAGTTTGTTTCTTTTCCATTACACTGACAGAGGGGAAATCAGGATCTCAGCTGTGGATCAAATAATGATTGATAAATATCACACACCACTTCCATAGTTTTGTAATCCACATTTCAATTTATATAGTTCCATATCAGGAGTGCATTTTAACAACCTTATGTCTTTGAAGTTTGCATATTTTGGTTTGTACAGAAAATCATTTATTTCGCTGTATTTTGTATTGCATAAATGCATTTCATTAATATTGTCTCTGCTAATTCCTCATTGTAGATATACACTTTAATCTGTTCTTCATATGAGTTATAAAGAGTAACGTTCCAACGCGAGTGTGTGGGGAACATCACTGTCCCTCCGCCAAACTGAACAGTCATGTCCCCGAATCCTCTCCATCTTCTCTCTTTTCCCCAATGTCATAATCACAATGTAAATGAAGTCCAGTTAGATACTTCACAACAGTTCCTTAACATCGATAACATCAACATCATGACCCACACCTGTCCTCTCTGATTCTGGAATAACTATCTGAATTGTCATGATTTGGAGATGCCGGTGTTGGACGGGGGCGTACAAAGTTAAAAATCACACAACGCCAAGTTATAGTCCAACAGCTAATTGGAAGCACAGTAGCTTTTGGAGCGACACTCCTTCATCAGTTGATAGTGGAGGGCTCGATCGTAACACAGAATTTATAGCAAAAATTTACAGTGTGATGTAACTGAAATTACACATTGAAAAATTGATTGTCTGTTAAGCCTGTCATCTGTTAGAATATAGTGATAGTTTCACTTCTTTCATGTGTAAATCACAAAACCTTTTTTTAAATGTTGCATTCTCGGGTTAGCTGTGAATAATGGTGATAGCTGAACAGTGTGTTGAAGATGTTAGCCCCCTGTGTTCTCTGTCTATGACGTGATGTTTAGACTGATTCTAATCTAAAAAGTGAGATAGCGGAGTTTTACATAAATTCATGCAGTTTTTGAGCTCAGTACAATGTACCTCTGCAAGTACAAATTCACCCCACAAAATATATATGTGCATGTGCGCCTATGTCTGTCTGCGTGTGTGTGTCTGTCTGGGGTGGGGGGTGTGGGTGTGAGAAAGTGTGTTTGTGTGTGTGTAGTGAGTGCAGATTGTCGCACGTCTGTGACGGGGTGCATGTGTGAGTGTGGGAGTGTGTGTGTCTATAAGGGTGTTTGTGGGTCTCTGTGTGCGCGTCTGTGTGTACATATGTCCGTGTGCATGTGAGAGTGTGTGTGTGTAGGAATATCTGTCTATACGTGTGTAGTGCAATGGTGTTCACCTGTAATGTGACATGAACCCAAGGTCCCGGTTGAGGCCCTCCCTACGGGTACCAAACTTTGCTATCAGCCTCTGCCCGGCCACTTTTCCCTGCTGCCTGTCCCAAAGTCCACCTTGGAGAATGGTCACCCGAAGGTCCGAGGTTGAATGTCCTGGACCACTGAAGTGTTCCCCAACTGGGAAGGAACACTCCTGTCTGTTAATTGTTGTGCAGTGCCCATTCATCCGTTGTCGTAGCCTTTGCTCGGTTTCCCCAATGTACCATGCCTCCAGGCATCCTTGACTGCAACGTATAAGATAGACAACGTTGGCTGAGTCACACGAGTACCTGCCATGTACAAGGTGGGAGGTGTTCCCACGCGTAATAGTGGTACCTATGTCCACAATCTGACACGTCTTGCAGCATTCACCGTGACAGGGTTGTATGGAGTTGTCCTTTGAGCCGGGCAGTTTGCTACGAACAATGATCTGTTTGAGGTTTGGCGGTTGTTTAAAGGCAAGTAGTGGAGGTGTGGGGAAGACCTTGGTACCCTGCTCATCCTCACTGATAATGTGTTGCAGGTCACGAAGAACATGGTGTAATTTTTCAGGCCCTGGGATGTCCTGAACAACGAAGGGGTAACCTGTCAGTTGCAGCACGTGTCTGTCTCCTGAGGAGGTCATTACGGTTCCTTGCTGTGGCACGTCGTAACTGGCGGTCGATGAGTTGAGCATCATACCCCGTTCTTGTGAGGGCATCCTTGAGCGCGCGTAGGGAACTCTGAAGGACTCTGAACGTGACAGACACCTGGAAGTCAGGGTGAGGAGAGATCAGAAACAGGTAGCATTAGACTGGAATGTTCCAACAATGGGCGGGAGTTTATTCTGGGGACTTTATTGGCTTTCCCAGCCTTGGATATCATTGGCATCCCGGACTGAAGATGTACTACTGGTTATTCAAACTGGTTACTATCCTATCCTTGCTATAGTTGGTGTTACTGGTAAGTCACTCGAGATGTCTAGTGAAACGGTCTGAACTGAATTGATGATCATGTGATGTAAATTTTGGGAAGGTGCAAGTCAATGTTTTAATTTCCAGTCAAAGCATCCATTCCTTAGAAATTATAACGAGCAAATTACTCGGGACAAGTTGCTCACCAATATGCGAGGATGAAACAGACGGTTCTCAACCTCTTTGATTCATTTCCTCCTGCATAGTTTGCATCTCCATATCTTCCCCATTCACCAATGCTTTCCAGTACAACCATTGTGACATCAAGTCTCCTCCTCAGCCTCAGTGCAACTCCTGAATAAACCAACATTTGTGCCTTTGTTAATTCCGGATACAGCTGTTTCAAGTCCCTTCTTAACACGAGTCCATTGCAAAGTAATTGCACTTGAGATGTTTAACCTGTTCTCTGCACAGAATCTGAAAGATGGGAAGACAGTGTATGGTGGTCACAACATTGGTTCATAATCGAGAGCCACAGAATAATAATCTGTTGATATAGGCTTGCCTCATGCTCATTAGAGAAAGAAATGGGGCATCCTTCCCTGGTCAGGTCTCTGTGTGACTGCAAACCCACAGCACTGTGTTTTACTCTTTTCAGTCCTGTGGAAAAGCTAAACCAGTCACTCAGTTCAAGACTGGCGTAACATGCTGGCCTGACCAGGTCTGCATACATCCCGTAAGGGCAGGTCAAAAGGAAAGATAACTCCCTTCTTCTGCCTGTATCCCATACTCCTGCAGCTGATTTCCATTCAGGTCGGTAGCCATTCACTGTTTTAGACGTATTCTTCGTGATTGAGTCTCTCTCCGAGAGTGATGTTCACCTCGATAGGCACCTCTGGTGCTGGCTTTATTGAAGTTGACCTACAGATGTAAGGATGGTTTAAATTCCAAATCAGTGACAGTGCATCGTAAACGAATGGTTTCCTGTGTCACATGAAGAAAATGGAGCCAGCAAAGTGAGGGAAAGGAATTATTGTGATCAACTCTGAGACCATTGTTGAGGCAGTGTTTGGGGTATTGTGGACAGATTTTATCTCCTTTATAAGGAGCAATCTCCTTATCACAGAAAGAATAAACAGGAGTTCCACCGGATTAATCCCTGGGATGACGGCACCATGAGGAGTGAGTGAAGGTTGATCTGTCGCGCTGTGAGATAATAAGAGGTGATTGCATTGAACCTTGAGAGGAATGGACAATCACTCCTTCTATTCTAAACAGACAATGGGAAGGTAATAAATTCCGTCACTTTTATTTCACTCAGGATGCATGAATCTGGATAGTTTAAGTGCCCCTGAGGACGTTACGCCTACCCACCCCAACCCCTACTCCCCACAGTGATTGAGAGAGACAGAGAGGTCCAGGTTTTGAATAAACTCTCCCCACATTAATACTGTGCATTTGGTGCGTGATCCTGCACTGAATGTCATATTATCCGGCCATAGCATCCACAGTACCTTCATTCTAAAACAGTTAACTATTCCCACCAGCTACTGACATTCATGAAGAACATGAATCCATATTTTCAGAGATGCAAGGTGCCTCCTTAAGGTTTAGACCAGAAGACTATAAGATACAGGAGCAGAAATTAGGCCAGTTTGCCGATCTAGTCTACGCCGCCATTCAATCATCACTGATAAGTTTCACAAGCCCATTCTCCGACGTTCTCCCCTTAACCCTTGATCCCCTGCATAATCAAAAAAAAATCATCGTCTCAAATATACTCAATGACCTGGCCGCACAGCCTTCTCTGGCAATAAATTGCAAAGATTCACCATTCCCTGCTTAAAGAAGTCTCCTTATCAACGTTCCAAAAGGTGTTCGCTTTAAGCTGAGGCTGTGTCCTTGGTTCCTTGTCTCTCCTACCAATGGAAACATCTTATGAAAATCCGCACTGTTCAGGTCATTCAGTATTCTGTATGTTTCAATTACATTTCCCCTCTTCCTTCTAAACTTTATAAAGTATAGACCCAAAGACTCAAACATTCCTCATACAATAAACTTTTCACTCCTATGACTATTCCTGTGAAAATCTTCTGAACAAGCGCCAGGGACAGTACATCCTTCCTGAGATATGGCGCTCAACAGTGCACGCAATACTCCAAATGTAGTCTCACCAAAGCTGTATACAGCCTGTTCTTATATTCAATTTCTCTCGTAATAAATGCCATCAATAATAACTGCAACTGCACTCCTAACTACTACCTCAACCTGCAAGCTTTCCTTACGAGAACCCTGCACTAGAACTCCCAAGTCCCTTTGCACTTCAGATTTCTGAATTTTCTACCCATTTAGGAAATAGACCATGTCTCTATTCTTCGTGCTAAAGTGCATGAACTCACACTTTCCGATGTTAGAATGCATCTGCCAACCCCTTTACCTGGCTAATTCCTTCTTCAGCCCCTCCGCCTTCTCTCTCCGACCTGACTCTCTAAGTATCTTTGTTTCGTCTGCAAACTTAGCCAGAGTGCCCCCAGTTTCATCATCGAGATTGTTAACGAATAAGTAAAAAGTCATGGTCCCAAAACTGTGCCTTGCTGACCACCACTTGTCACCTGCTGCCATCCTGAGAAGGACCATTTTATCCTCACTCTCTGCTTTCTGCCGGACAGAAAAGCTTCTATTCATGCCTCTACCTTGCCTCTAACACCACGGACCCTTATCATACATTCTCGAAGAAGGGCTTATGCCCGAAACGTCGATTCTCCTGTTCCTTGGATGCTGCCTGACCTGCTGCGCTTTTCCAGCAACACATTTTCAGCTTTGATCTCCAGCATCTGCAGTCCTCACTTTCTCCTCCTTTATTCAGCTTTAATACCGTTACCTCTGATTCTAAATTCTCCACCTGAAATTGCAGAGTAAATTCAATCATATTATGATCACTGCCTCCTATTATTTCCTTCACCTTATGCTCCCTCATCTAGTCTGCCTGCACAAGCTGCTCCAAAAAGCCATCTTACAGACATTCTACAAATTCCTTTTCTTGTAAACCACCATCAAGCTGAATTCCCAGCCACCTCCATAATGAAATCCCACATGATTACAGTAACTTTGTATTTCTTACACATCTTTCTAGCTCCTGGTGTATCTTGCAACCCAGTCCTGACTACGGTTTAGAGGCCTGAACAGAAATCTAACTACTTTTTTTTAACCTTTGTGATTTCTCAATTCTACCGACACAAATTCTATACCATTTGACATTACTTCATTTCATATTATTGATTTAATTTCATTTATTACTCATAAGACACTGTTTTGATAGTATGAATATCCTTGAATATTCAGCTCCCAATCCTGATTCTCTTGCAGCGATCTCTCCGTGATGGCGACCTGCCAATTTGTGCATGAGTCACAAGCTTATTTACCTTACTCGTTATGCTGCATGCATTCCGATATAACAGTTCAGCCCTGTATTAGCCTTTCCTCTTATTGTTATTTGGTTGTCCTGTGTGTTTGATTTTTGATTACTAACGCTTTACATGCTCTCTGGGTCTGTGTTGGAGATTTGAATAACTTCGAGTCATAGAGATTTACAGCATGGAAACAGACTCTTCGGTCCAACCCGTCCATGCCAACCAGATATCCCAACCCAATCTAGTCCCACCTGCCAGCACGCGGCCCATATCCCTCCAAACCCTTTCTATTCATATACCCATCCATATGTCTCTTAAATGTTGCAATTTTACCAGCCTCCACCACCTCCTCTGGCAGCTCATTCCATACACGAACCACACTCTGCGTGAAAATGTTGCCCCTCAGGTCACTTTTATTTCTTTCCCTCTCTCACCCTAAAACTATGCCCTCTAGTTCTGGACTCCCCGACCCCAGGGAAAAGACGTTGTCTATTTGTCCTATCCAGGCCCCTCATAATTTTGTAAACTTCTATAAGGTCACCCCTCAGCCTCCGACGCTCCAGGGAAAACAGTCCCAGTCTGTTCGGCCTCTCCTTGTAGCTCAAATCCTCCAACCCTGGCAACATCCTTGTAAATCTTTTCTGAACCCTTTCAAGTTTCACAACATCAGAATTGCATGCAATATTCCAAAAGTGGCCTAACCAATGTCCTGTACAGCCGCAGCATGACCTCCCAACTTCTGTACTCAATGCTCTCAGCAATAAAGGAAAACATACAAAACGCCTTCTTCTTGAGTTCTGCAGTCTTACCCCTCCTTTAATTCGGGTTTTCTAAGATTCGCTATAACTGACACCACCCCACCCCCATTTAGTTTAAAGTCCAGCCTACAGCCCTAGTTATGCGATTTGCTCGGACTCTCGTCCCAACATGGTTCAAATGAAGACCGTCGGATCGGAACAGCGCCCTCCTTCCCCAGTACTGGTATCAATGTCCCATGATACAAACCCATTTCTCTCACATCAAACTTTGAGCCACGCATTTTCCTGCTGACCCTGTGCTAATTAGCTCATGGTTCAGGCCGTAATCCATAGATTATTTCCTTTTTGGTTCTGTATTCTAATTTAGCTCTGAGTTCTTCGTATCCCTAAGCAGAACCGCTGTCCTAGTTTTATCTCTGTCGTTGGTACCTACACTGACCACGATCAATGGATCTTTACCCTCTCACTCCACGTTCCTCTGCAGCCAAGATGAGATATCCCTTATCCAAACACCAGTACGTAATGCAACTTTCAGGACTCTCAATCCCGATCACAGAGAGCAGTGTCTATGCCGCTAACTATACTATCCCCAATTACAGTAACATTTCTCTTTTCTTGTCTCACTTGAAAGCTTCCCTCAACTCGGTGCTGTGGCCATTATTCTCATCCTCCCTGCAGTCCCCATTTCCACCCACACAGGGAAGAAAACTCTTGAACACGTTAGACACCGACATGGGCTGAGGCTCCTGCAATTCTACCTCCTGGATCCCTCTACCTGCCTCACTCATAGCCAAATCCTCCGTTTTCTAACCACTGGCTGAATTTGAGTCAGTTGATCTAAGGAGTGTAACTGTCTCCTGAATCACAGCATCCAGGGAACTCTCCCCCTCCCTGATGCCTCACATTGTTTGAAGCTCAAACTCCAGTTCATCGACTCAGAGCCAGAGTTCTTCTAGCTTGCAACGTTTACTCCAGACATGGTCACTGGGATCCACAGTGGGATCCACCACTCCGACATCATAGAGAAACAACACATCACCCGACCTTCCATCCTTATTTTAATTAACTACTATTGAATTGTTCCTTTACAATTTTTAGTTGTTTTTGTACATCTGCTTATGCAAGATGTAACCAATAAATTAACATGTATCAATTTAACACAGATTCAAATGTAACCCACTCCCTATTAGCAAATCAGATCACATTCTGCCTTTGTCAAACCTGCTCATTATCCTCAGATAGAATTCTAACAGACTTGTCAGCGGGACCACTCCTTGATAAGGCCATGCTGACTCAGCCCTATTTTACCATGTACCTTCAAGTACTCTGCAATGTCATTGCTAGCAATGCACTCTAAATCCGATTAACGACCGATGCCAGGCTAAACTGCCCTATGATTTCCTGTATGTTGCCTTTGTTCCTTCTTACACAGAGATTTTACATTATCCATTTTCCAGTTCTCTGCGACTCTGTCTGATGATAGTTATTCCTGAACAGTCGCGACCAATGGTTTCACAATCTCCTCCATAAATTCCTTCATAACATTGGTTGTTATCCTTCCAGTCTGTGTGATTTATCCATTTTCAAACGTTGCAGCTTCTCCAGTGCCTTCTACTCAGCGCCAATCATTAGATCCATCCCTCACCCTTGACTCGCTTGAAGTTCTAATGTTCCTAGTGTCTACCATTGTGAGGATTGATGGAAAGTACCTATTCAATTCATTCTCCAATTCCTTGTTCTCCATTTCTCTGCAGTCAGCCTCAATTTCTGGTTGTCCAATGTTCACTCTCCCCTTTTATATATCTTAACAAAACTCCTGCAGTCTCCTTTACTAAAGCGAGCTAGCTTACATGTTTCGTGTTCACCACTTTATTGCTTCTAAAATTGTACTCTGCTGCTGTATAAAGGCTTCCCAATCTTAGACAGGCTGAGTGAGAGCATTCCTGTTAACTGACTGTCGAAAATATATTAATGTAACTATACTAATCCATTTGCACATCATTGTGTAGCGTGTTGGCACAACACTGCTGCCTCACAGGGTCAGGGACTCGGGTTCAATTCCAATCTCTGGACCCTTTCTTTGTGGAGCTTTTACAATCTCCCCGTGTCTGCATTGGGAAGATTAATTACTTTCTCTCTTCACCATATGTTCCTGTGTTTGTTTCATGTTTATGCTATCTACAGTATATTTGCTTGTGTTTGATGGAGGATTGCTGCAAATATGACGGCTTTATTGTAAAAGTGGCACGGGTGCTCGGGCTCCCCGAGAGCTTGGGAATCTTGCCCAGCTACTTATGTGAGTGCATGTCCCTGATTCCCTACTCCGTCTCTCTCAATCCCTGAGTCCATCCGTCACTGCATGCAGCCTTTCATCGAGCCACCCCGGGATTCCCCACACCCCACCGCCTGGTACTGGATGCTCCCTACGCAGGGAGCGCTCAAAGACACTGGGCACGTTCTGAACTGCTAGGGATGCGGGGCAAAGACCCTAACATTTAAAAGAACAGAATAGCTATAATCCAATTGAACATCAAAGCAGAGTAAACAGGCAGAATGGCAGCCAGCTGTTCTGACATTTTCTGGTCTTTTGGGCTAATTCTGTTTATCCTCATCCATCTACAAATAGATGCTCCATATGTATACCTTGTCACACAGGTTTGGTGAAGGTGATACATTGCAGATCCTATGGTCATTGCGACTGATTCTTTTGGCTCCACCTTTCTGGTAAATGAGATCACACTTAAGTTTTTATTGCCAAGTCCATCCATTTTAAAGTAAAGGTTCTTGCCAGAGTTGTGCTGAAAGGATATTTGAATATTGAAGAGACGAGATTATGCCACGTGCCAGTGAGGTTAGGAATAGGAAGGCAGTATAGTTAAAAACATGTCCAAAGAGCTGGTAGGGTAGGCAGCACTTGCAATATGTGGATCATTGGGATTCCCGGGTCGGTAGGATACACACAAGAAGGACGGGATGCATCTGAACAGGCAGCAATCTCCGTTATGTGGGTAATTGAGATTCCTGGGTCAGTATGAAATACACAAGAAGGACGGGATGGACGTGAACTGTCATCAATCTCCTGGCAGGCAGGTTTGCTATTGTCACTCAGGAGGGTTTAAACTAGTGTGGCAGTGGGGGGAAGTTGGGGGAACTAGAGCAGTACGTCCACAAGCACAGTGACTGAAGAGGAGTTATAGACTAATCCCAGTACAGCTAAAGCCAACAACAACTTAGCAGAGGGGAGTGAACACAATGGGGCTGGCAGTCTGAAGTATGCTGATTTTAATGTGAGCAGTATGACAAGCAAGACAGATGAGCTTGGAGCTTGGAGTTTGAATGAGTATATATTACTATGATATATATATTACGGACATTTATTTGAGAGAGGGATCAGAAAACAGTCAATCCAATGGGTCCAGAGAGAGTTGAATAATGTGCAGTGAGAGGCTGGAGACTGTTGTTTGAAGCAAAATAATCATCCAGCAGTTTATTGGAATTGGACAGTGTGTGATGCAATGTACAGATTGAAGGGACAAGGGAGGAAACTGAAATTGTCTGTTTACAATATTTTCCGCTTTACTGACAGTCCTTTGTAATCTCCTGTTACCAGAGAATAGACGAGGAGGAATTTACATCAGGGAAACTCAAACCAAATATCAGGTCAGGATCTGATGGAGTTTATTTATTTCAATGCAAAAATTGTTATGGATAAGGACGATGAACTGGGAGCCTGAATCCATACATGGGACTATGATGTTGTGGCTTTACAGAGACTTGGTTGAGAGAGGGATCAGAAAACAGTCAATCCAATGGGTCCAGAGAGAGTTGAATAATGTGCAGTGAGAGGCTGGAGACTGTTGTTTGAAGCAAAATAATCATCCAGCAGTTTATTGGAATTGGACAGTGTGTGATGCAATGTACAGATTGAAGGGACAAGGGAGCAACCTGAAATTGTCTGTTTACAATATTTTCTGCTTTACTGACAGTCTTTTGTAATCTCCTGTTACCAAAGAATAGTCGCAGAGAATTTACGTCAGGGAAACTCAAACCAAATATCAGGTCAGGATCTGATGGAGTTGGGCTGAAGGATATTTATTTCAATGCAAGAATTATTATGGGTAAGACTCATGAACTGACAGCCTGAAACCGTACATGGGACTATGATGTTGTGGGTTTACAGAGATTTGGTTGAGCGGGGGAAAGGACTGGCCATTCAACATTCCAGGATTTCGTTGTTTTATGCGAGATGGAGAGGAAGGTAAAAGAGGTGGACGAGTTGTTTTACACGTGCACTTGAAGAGGACTTACAGGAGGGATCATCCACTGCAGCAATATGGGTTAAGCTCAATTATAAGATGGCTTCAAGCACTGCGTTATTATAATCCCTCCAACAGCCACGGAGCGATGGAGGAACGAATATGTACGTCAATTAAGGAAAGGTGTATTAAAAAGAGAGTGGTCATAGTGAGTGACTTTAGCATCCCCAATGATGACTGGGGGTCCATTGGAGCAAGAGGCTTAGACGGGGCAGAATTTGTTACCTGCAACAGTATGTGGATAGACCAATGAGAGGAAGAGCCATACTGGAGCTTGGCTAATGATCCTGGTCAGGTCACTGACGTCTCAGTGGGATATAATATTAGAAAGAGTGATCACAGCTCTTTCAGATTTAAGATAGTTACGAACATGGATAATTCAGGACCTTGTGTGAAGCTACTGAATTGGCGGAAGGCAAATTATGTCAGTATCAGGCAGAGCTAGGACGTGTCAATTGAGAGGAGCTGCTATCAGGGAAATCCACATTGTATATGTGGGAACTGCTTGTTAAATCCTGACAGCAAAATCATCTGGTGAACGTCCTCCCGCCTGCACGAATTTCAATCTATTTTGTTTGAACAGATATTTCAAGGCCGCTGCATATCAGACAACAGGAAGAGGTAAAGGGTGATTCTGCACTGTGTCCTTCTCAGGATCAGCCTGTCTCGCCAAGCACCTGAAGTCTTTATTGTGGGTCAGAGAGCTTCAGAATTAATAAGAGCACAGAAGGAGGCCATTTAACACATTGTACACCGACGAGCTCTCTAATATCACAATTTGAAAACAGAGAGAACTGCGTGTGTGTGTTTGTGTGTGTGTGTGTGTGTGTGTGTGTGTGTGAGAGAGAGAGAGAGAGAAATTAACAGAGAAAAAGGAAGTCAAGAGAGATAAAAGGAATGGATAGAAAACGGAGCGACAGAGTGAGTGAGAGCAAGGGGTGTCAGATGAGTGTGAAGTTAGATCAGAAAACAGCATGAGGACAAATACACAGAAATATTATGTAGAACTACCACAGATTGCAAGCCCTTTGTCTGGTCCGTACCCTGTGAGCACTATGCTGTCATCCCAGATCATTTATCGCCAATAATTTCTCTGAGCCGGGTTGCTGACGGCTAAACAAGGTCCAAAATAACAATAGATTGGTTCCAGGGAGAAGGTGAATTAATTTAAATATTCTGGGCTAACAGGAACTTGTAGTCCCTCTAGACACTGTGATAGAGACAGGGCGAGAGAATCTCAGTGAGGGGATCACTGACTGAGGGGAAATCAGCATTTCAGCTGTGGGTCAAATAATGACTGATCAAGCTTGAACACCTCGTCCGTGGTTTTGTAATTCACCTTTCAATTCATATAGCTCCACATTGTAAGTGTATTTTAACAGACTTGTCTCTTTGTAGTTTTCATGTTTTGGTATGTGCAGAAATGTTTTTTTTTCTTGTCCCTGTATTTTGTGTTAAATAAACACATTTTATTACTGAGGAAGAATGGACCTGTTCCGATAGGACAGTCTTTGTCTGAACCGTGCTGGGACCAGAGTCCAAGTGAATCTTAACTAAGGCTGTAGACAGAGCTCTAAACTGATCATAGTGTGTGTGCGTTGGCAGGGTTGGGGGTTCTGTTATAGGGTTTAATTAGAAAAGAGGAGGTAAGAGTACAGAGCTCAGGAGAGGTTATTACAATATCCAGCACAGATGCAAATAGGACAGTTGTGTATGGAAAGTGTAAGCAATTAAACTTCAAGCACACTGGACAAACAAATGACAATGAGAGGAGAGACCTTTAATACAAGATTGAAGGGTTAGATCGGAATGCGAGCAGTATAAGGAATAGAGTAAATGAGCTTGTGGCTCAGATTGAAATTGGTAGGTATGACGTGATGGGCATCACAGAGAGGTGGCTGCAAGGGGATCAGGATATTCAAGGACATATATATTATCGAAAAGTTAGGTGGCAGAGGAAGTGGGTTTACTTTATTATTAAGAAATGAAATTAAATCAATAGTAAGAAAGGAAGTAAAGTCAGATGGTTTAGAATCTGCGTGGTTAGAATTGAGGAACCACAAAGGTAAGACAACCACAGTTGGAGACTTGCACAGGCCTCCAAAGAGTAGTCAGAAGCTGGGGCACAAGATACACCAGGAGATAGAAAAGATCTGTAGGAAGGGCAAAGTTACAGTGATCATGGGGTATTTCTAAATACAAGTGGAATGGGAAACCAAGTTGGTAGTGGATCGCAAGAAAAGTAATTTGAGGAATGTCTACAGGATGGCTTTTTGGAGCATCATGTGGTGGAGCCGACTCGGGAACAGATGACACTGGATTTAATGATGAAGGCTAGATAAGGCAGCTTAAGGTGAAGGAAAACTTCAGAAGCAGTGATCAGAACATTGTTGAATTTATTTTGCAATTTGAGAGAGAAGGTAGAATCAGAGTTAACAATATTTCAGCTGAATAAAGGCAACTGGGGAGGCATAAGGGAGAAGCTTGGTAGAATTGACCAGGACAGGAGTCGAGCAGGAAAGACAGGGGAGCAACAATGGCTGGTGATTCCAAGATTAATCCAGGAGTCACTGCAGCGATTCATGCTGAGTAATAGAGGTAGGGTACAAGGAGGATGAGGCAACTAAGGCTGACAAGGGAAGTCAGGGATTGCATAATGGCAAAAGAGCAAGCATATAATGCGGTGAAGGGCAGAGGGAAACTGGAGAATTGGGACCAACAGAAAGCAAGAAAAAATAAATAAGGTGGGCGAAGATTAAATATGGGGGTAAACTAACCAGTAATATAAAGGAAATTGTAAGAGATTCTTTAGATATATAAAATGCAAAAGAGAGGCAAAAGTGAATATGGACCACTGGAAAATAATGCTGGAAAGACAGTAGTGGGAAACAAAGAAATGGCTGAGGAATTTTGCATCTGCCTTCATGGTGGGATACAGGAGTTATTTCCTAAGTATTCAAGATAGTGAGAGGATAGTCCTGAATATGGTGGCCATCACCAAGAAGAACATGCTAGAATACGGAATGGCCTGAATGTGGATCACTCACCTGGACCAGATGGGCTACACCCCAGATTTGAACGGGAGATAGCTGAAGAGTTAGTGCAAGTGTTTGTTGTAATCTTTCAGGAATGACTAAACTCAGGAAAGGGCCAAATGGCTGTATAATTGCGAGCATGACACCCCGTTTATTAAGGGAGTTAGGCACAAGATGGAAAACTGCAGACTGATTAGCAGACTGGTTGGTTGTGGGTAACATCATGGATTCCATCGTGAAGGATGGGGTTTCTGGATATTTGGAGGTCTTTGGTAAAATAGAACAGAGTCAGCATGGTTTCATCAAAGGGAGGACATGCCAGACAAACCGGCAAGAATACTTCGAGAGAGTAATGAGCATATTAGATCAAGGAGTACCAATAGATGTTATCCATCTGCACCTCAAGAATCCTTTGAAAAGATGCAATGCATGATGCGATTGAGAAAGGTATGGGCCCATTGTGTTAGAGGCAAGGAGCGTGCATGGATAGCAGTTTGGCTGTCTGACAGAAAGAGAATGCGGATTAAAGTGTCCTTCTCAGGATGACAGCTAGTGACAAGTGGTGTTCCACAAGACTCAGGGTTGGGACCACAACTTTTCACTTTGTGCATTCATTATCAAAATGAAGGAACTGAGGGCATTCTGGCTAAGCTTTCAAACAGTGCAAGGATAGATAGAGGGACAGGTAGCATTGAAGAGGTGGTTCGGCTGCAGGAGGGTGCTCGAGCGCATCTCCTTAACTTCCCACATTCCGCCCTTGTACTCCACCCTTCCAACTACAACAAGTTAGAACCTCTCTGATGCTTGCCTTCCGTCCCACCAACCTCAGGCTACAACGCATCATGCTCCGCCATTTCTGCCACCAACAGTCAGACCTCAGCAACAGAGATATACTTCCCTCCCCACCCCTATCATCATACTTCTGAGACCATTCCCTCACAAACTCCCTCATTAGTTCCACGCAACCCCACCAAGCCACCTTACCCCCCACCCCGACACCTTCCCTTGCCACTACAACAGGTATGAAACCTGTGCCAACACCTCCCTTCTTACCTCCACCCAAGGCCCCAAAGCATCCTTCCACATCAGACAGAGAAAATCCTGTGCATCCAAATATCTCATCTCGTCTGTCCATTGATCCTTGTCTCCTCTACATTGGAGAGACAGGACGTCAACTTGCAGAACGGTTCAGGGAACACTCTCGGACACACAAACCCAACAACCCCACTGCCCTGTGGCTGAATACTTCAACATCCCCTCCCACTCCGCCAAGGTCTTGCAGGTATTTGGCCTCCTCTACTGCCAAATTCTAGCCACTTGACGTCTGAAGGGAGAACGCATCATCTTCTGCCTTGGGAACTGTTCTACCTGTCCATCTTCCTTCCCATCTATCCACTCCACCTTCCACTCTGACCTATCACTATCACCACCAAAATTCATCTAGCAATCGCCTTCCAAGCTAACTTCCTCCCAGCCCCAGCCCCTCCCATTTATCTCTCTGGCCCGTTCCGCCCACCCCACATTCCTGATGAAGGCTTTATGCCTGAAACGTCGAATCTCCTGCTCCTCGGATGCTGCCTGACAGGCTGTACTTTTCTATGCCCACACTGTTTGACTCTGATCTCCAGCATCTGCGGTCCTCACTTTCACCTGCTGAAGGATTTTCATAGGTTTGGAGAGTGAGCAAAGAAGTGGCAGATGGAGTACAATGTGGAAAAGTGTGGGAAAGCATTTTGCCAGGATGAATAGAGGCATGGACGTTTTTCTGAAAGCGAGCAATTTCAGAAATCTGAAGTGCAAAAAGACTGCGGAGTTCTCGTCCAGGACTCTTGAAAGGTAAACTTGCAGGTTGTCAGTAGTTAGGAAGGCAAAGACAATGATGGCATTTATTTCAAAAGCGCTGAAATATAAAAGCAGGAATGTACTTCTAAGACTCTACAAGGCTTTAGTCATGTCACATTTGGATTATTGTGAGCAGTTTTGGGTCCCATATTTCAGGAAAGATGTACAGGTCCTGGAGTGTTTTCAGACGAGATCCACGAGAATGGTGCAAACATGCAAAGCTGGCATGTATATAAAGAATATTTGAGGGCTTTGGGTCTCTATATTGACAGAGTTCAGAAGAATGTTAGGAGGCCTAATTGAAACTTATAGAATACTAAATGACCTGGGACAGAGTGGATGTTGGGAAGATATATGCAATGGTAGGAGAGACTAGTACCCGAGGGGACAGAGTAAAGTGAAGACCTTTTCGAACAGAGATAAGGAGAAACCTCTTCAGCCAGAGAGTGGTGAATCCATGGAATTCACTGCCACAGAAGTCTGTCGAGTCCAGATCATTGAGTATATGTAAGACTGAGACAGTTAGATTGTTGACTGTAAAGGGGATCAAGGTTTACAGATAGAAAGCGGGAGCATGGTGGAGCAGGGTCAATGGGCCTCATAGCCAAATTTCTGCTCCAATGTCTTCTGGTTGTATGGCTAATATTGGCTCTCCTCATTACTCATTGGAGTTGTATCCTGGAATTTGATCTTCAAATGATTTATAAAGAGTAACATTTCAGTACTGATGATTGGGAATTATCATGTTCCCTCCCTCCAGTCTCAGCAGCCATGCCTCCAATATCATAATCACACTGCAATTGAAATCCAGTGAATGGCACATAATCACAGTTGATTGACATCGATAACATTAACAGCAAGACCCTCACCTGCCCTCATATTTTCTGTTAACATATCCATGCCCTGTGTGTGTTATCACTCATGCTGTCGTAGGTACATTTTCCTGTCAGATTATGTATAAGAAAAGTTCTCTCCATATTTTACTGACACTATAAACACTGATCAGTAGTTACAGACTGTATGTTTCCATTTATAAATGGAGAAACTTGTTTATGTTCTGACAATCCTTTGTCATTACTCCCATATACAAGGCAGATTGAATGATTACATGCCTTCAATCTACCACCTCCAATATTCCTTCCCTCAGTCACCCCCACATATTCCATGCCAAATATGTAAATTTTAAACATTCTTTTTAATTTTAATAAAACCAATATTGAATTGAAAGGGGTTAACTGGAGATATTTGTTCAGTGACTGTGATTAATGTCAATCTCCGTGGATCCTAATTATCCCAGTGGAGAGTTTCTATGGTTGAATGATAAATGGGCTCTGTCAATGTGTTATCCCATAGTATGAGTAGGACCATCGCTGACAGCACTAACAGGGATCAACTGTTCGGGAGAAAGGGTGTGTGGGGGGGGGGGGGGGGGAAGTGATCAGAATCTGAGAACATTACATTGGAACGTTACAATAATGTTTCAGAATGTGAGGACCTTGGATTAGAATGTTCCAACAATGGTTCAGAATCTTAGGTCAGTAAACTGGAATGGTACAACAGTGTATCAGAATCTGAGAACTTTAGACTGGAATGTTACAAGAATGCATCACAATCTGAGATCATTAGACTGGAATGGTTCAACAATGTATCAGAATCTGAGATCATTAGACTGGAACATTGCAATAACAGACAGGAGTTTATCCTCGGGTCTTTACTATCTTTCGCTGCCTTGGATATCATTCGCATCACGGATCCAGGCTATCCTTTGGATTATTCAAGGTGGTTACTATCCCATCCTCTGTATAGTTGGTGTTCCTGGTAAGTCATTATATTTGTCTATTAAACCGGGTTGGACTGAATTTCTGCTCATGATATATAAATTTTGGAAAGTACAAGACAACGTCTTCAGTTCTAAACAAAAACCCCTTTCCTTCTAAATTATAAGTATCAAACTACTATTTATAAATTACTCACTGATATGTGAGAAGGAACCAGAATATTCTCAAACTCCATAATCCATTTTGTCCTTCACAGATTTACATCTTCAGCTCCTCCCCACTCACCAACCCTCTCCAATACCACCGTCATGATATCCCAGTCTTGTTCTCAGTTTCAGTGCAACTTCTGAATAAACCATGATTTTTGCCTTTGTTTAATCCGGATGCAACAGTTTCAAATTCCTTCTAACCACATGTTCGTTACTAAATAATTGCTCTTCAGGATGTTTAACTTGTTCTCTGCACAAACGGGACAACAGTTTATGGTGTTCAAGCCGTTGACTAATATTCTAGAGCCACAGAATAATACTCTGTTGATATCCCATGAGGGAGATTGGTGGAATTTAAAAGTAACTATTTTCATTTGCTCTAAAAGCCCATCTGCTTGCCCCAAGTCCTTTAGGGAAGTCAATGTGTCATTCTTCCCTAGTCAGGTTTCAGTGTGACTTCTGTGATGAACATGTGGTGTACTGCACCTTTAAAAGAATTAAAAGCCAACAATAACTACCTGACAGCACCAAGTGTTTTGAAAAATAGATTTAGTGTAACATTTGGTTGAACAACTTGATTAGCTCATTGTCTCAAGACAAAAATAAATTCAAACAGTTTGAATTATACATCAAAATACCCACCTCCAATCAAGTTTGAATTTAGTATATTGAGAATCTTAAAAGCCAATGACACGATCCAATTGTTTGGAAGACATTTGGAAGACTTTCCAAGACTTTTGGAAATTGAACAGTTGAGGGGAGAGCTGCCAAGTTACCAGCATGCAACGATTGCCTGAAAAATAGCTCTCCTCTCGGTACCTTTATTGAGTAGTAACTGGTAAAGCTGAATCCCAAAGAAGAAAAGAAGACAGGAATATAGAGAAGAACTGAAAGTTTCTTGGTTTTGAGATTGGAAGTTTTGTTTTGTAGATCTTAATTAGAAGTAGAACTGGACAAGTATCGTGAGGGTGGGGGAGGTAAAAGATAGGTTAGAGGAAGAAGTTGTAAACAGACGTTCGTCTATTATTCCCAGTTATACTTTAAGAAATAAAGTTGATAATTTTTACTTTAAATATTTTTGGAGTCTAGAATTGTCACAGAATATGCAGTGGATAAAACTTTTCCCTGTAGCTGGTTTTAAATTAAGCAGGATAATTTATCCTATGTTGTAATGCTACAACCCTACACGAATGTGTTTTACTCTTTGCTGTCCTGTGGAACAGCTGAACCAAACACTCAATTCAAGGTCAGCATAACATGCTGCCCTGACTAGGTCTGCATACATCCTGTGAGAGAAGAACAGAAGTAAAGATAGCTCCCTTCCTATATCTGTTTCCCGTATTCTGACAGTTCAGTTCTATTCAGGTCAGTGATCATTCCCTATTTTAGGTGAATTCAATCTCATTGAAATTCTCCCCGAGAGTGATGCACGTCTCCATACACATCTCTTGTGTTGGATTTATTGATGCTAACGTACAGATGTAAGGGAGTAATAAATTCCATATCAGTCGTAGTGCATAGAGAAGGAATTGCTTTTTGTGGCACAGGGAAGAAACTGCGATGTCTAAGTGAGAGAAAAGGTTTATTGCGATCATCCCTGAGAGTGTTGTTGAGGCAGTATTTGGGGTACAGTGGATAGACTTCCTCTCAAGTTTCAACAGATTAATCCTTGGGATGATGGCACCATGAGCAGAGAGTGAAGCTCAGTGAGAGAATAAGAAGTGATTGCATTGAACCTTAAGGGAGATGGACATTCACTCATGATGTTCTAACGAGGCACTGATATGCTGATAACTTCCATGGCTTTGTTTCTTTGGTTCTCAATAGGTAAAGAGCCTCTGAGGACGTCCCCCTCATCCCACCCCCACTCCACATATTGATTGAGAGAAACAGAGGGTCAGTCATTGAATAAACTCTCCACACATTAATACAGTGCATTTAGTGTGTGATCCTGCACTGAATGTCATGTTATCCACAATCCCGACAATAGCCACAATACCGTCATTCTAAAACAGATAACTATTCCCACCAGCTTCTGACATCTATGGAGAACATGGGTCTGCCTTCTCAGAGATGGAAGATGCCTCTCTGAGACTTGACACAAAATATCTGGCTTCCTTCCTCACTGCCAGCTTGAAACCACGTTAAAGTGTCATGTGTCCCACTTGTAATGGAGCCACGAGGAACATCATGGAGCCGTCTCTGAGTGCATTCTCTGTTTTATTGATTTGTCAGTTTGGAGCATCAATGACACCCTCCTGTGTCTCGAGGTGCTGAATGGCCTCCTCCAGGTCCCACGGAACAGGTTCATGGGTCTGACTTGACCCTGCTTGTTCCTGTTTAACAGATTGATGTGGTAACCAGACTCCCCTTCTTCCTGTGGAACAGGCAGGAGGATTGAATGGGCTATCCCTCTCTTTGTTCAGTAGCTTATATGGGCTGAATGGCTTCCACATATCCGTTTCTAACGTGCTTGAGATGCTGAATGAGCTTTTCATTTAACTGCGGAAATGTAGAGTGTCTGGCCTTGCTGTTACATGAATGTTACCGACGCCTTTAACGGCACAAGCCTGAATGCTGTTCTGGTCTTACTACACATAGGCACTGACTGGTTCAGGAGCTGAGGTGTGACACATTGTTCTGAACATTGAGTGATCTTCAGCGACCATCCCCATTTCAGATCTTATGATAAGGAAAGACAGTGATGAAGCAGCTGAAGATGTTTGTTTTAAGGTAGCTTCCCTGAGGATCTCCTGCCGAGACGTCCCCGGACTGAGAGGATTGTCAGTCACCGACCACAAACATCTTCTTTGTGTTCTGAAAGACCCCAAACCAGTGGGGTGGGTACACCTGATTCCCATTAAGCTCAAATAAGTAGGTGGTGCTGATGCCATCATCATTCAAATACTGCCTTGTTATCAAGGCCATTCACTCTTTCATGAGACCCTGTGCTCACCTCTTGTTCATATCAATAGACAATAGTGTATGTGTAGCGAGTATTTTCCTCTCATAGAGGGTAATCAATGCCAGGAATATCTGGGCTATATAGTGAGGTGAGTTACATCACGGAAAGTATTCAAAGAGGTGGTACATGAATTTTTTGACCTGTCAGAGAGCTAAGGTGTGTGAAGAATTGGATATTAAAGATGAGTTAATGCCAACAGTAGATCAGCCATGATGGTATACAATGGCTTGATCGTCCGAGTTACCTAATCTTGCGCCTTATGTTCGCATGTTCTCTAATTTCAAAGTTAATGCTTGTAATTTTCCTGAACGTTCTGTTCTTGAATGTTGCAGTCAGAGAGAGTAAACTATTTTGTGAGTCATCTCTGGGTGAGGTATGGGGACTGTATTCATAGTGAATCTGGGTGTCCAACATGACCAACAAATGAAGCACAAGTTGCAGAGAGGAGACACTCTGTAAAGAGACCAGAGGTGTCTTTCGAAACCAACCTGATTTTCCAAATAACATTTTCCAACCCACAAAAAACCGTGTGTGACAGTCTTGAGTGATTGAATGATATCCTGTGTTACTGTGGAACCGGCATTTGGAGCAGGTGGCCTCCATCTGGTACTTTAAGGAGCTGTGAGGAGCTGAATGGAACATAGGAATATAGGAATGAGCAGCAGGAGTGGGCTATTGGACACTTTGTCACCGCTCCACCACTCAAAAAGTGATGCGATTGTGGTCTCAGCACCACTTTTCTGCCTGTACACCATTCTCCTACATTCACGTGTTTGTCAAATGTTTGAATACAACACAACTTTGGATAAATGTAATCATCCAGGCACCACTAACTTCTGGGGAAGGGAATTTCCATTTGAACAATCCTTTGAGAATTTCTCATTTGTGCTCCAATCAATGTTGGAGGCTCATTGTTTCCTTATCCAGAGCCACTACCCCACTGGTTACAACGAATTTTAAATGCAACCAGTTTAGTTAGGTGGCCAATGACATAGACATCAGAGTAGCTCATTTTCTAGAAAAAAATGTGAGACATAGTACTTTGAACTCATAGCAAATGTTAAATTGGCAGCGTGTCCCAAACGTTATTCTGCCTTTGAAGTTATTTTGCTCACACAAGATGCTGGTAATGGGATTTCTTTCTGCAATAGTTGGATTTAGCTGAATTCCATTTGTTTCAGGCAGTGGAGAGATTCTCATGAAACCTCACCAGGAATCCTTCACAACTGGCAAAGATAACTCAGGGATTTTATGGTCTCACGCTTTGCTATTGGGCGGAACAAAGTAAGAGAGAGGGATCAATCGGCTGCTGCTTCTCAGGCAGGGAACATTTTTCTCCATCTCTGTGTTGGCACATACAATAACATCAACTGATCACCAAACTGGGCCATGTGCGAGTTCGTGGAACATTCTCTTGAAAACCTGATTATGGACTATATGCAGGTGAATCATTGCTTTTGTTGTACACAGCGCCTTCCGTTCGCAAATTAATGTTCCCACTTTATAAATTATTGACATGCTTTCATGTATCTGTGTAATTTGTAAATATTGGTAGGTGTCTTCATAGTACATATGTTCATATCAATACACCTTTTTCTTAAAATGTATTGTCTAGCTTTAGTCTCCCTGACAAGAGGAAATATGCGTCAAGCTGATGCACTTTACAGAAAGTCATGGATGGTTCAATAATATTTCCCAGGTTAGTTCGAAACTGATAACTCCCCCATAATAAAAGGCCCTCATTCCAGGAATGAGTAAAGGGAAACCTCTGTGAAAATCTTCGAAAAGAACTATATCCTGTTTTTAGTTTCTGGAATCAAAAACGCATGCAGTGTATCAGATGTGGTCTCAGCAATGTCCTGTACAGATGCAGTAAAGCATTCCTGATATTAAACGTGATACCCTTTGTTGATAACTGTATCATTGCACTTACTTCCAAATCACTTGCAGCATCTGCAGACTGACTTCATGCGATTCATGTCCCAGGAACATGGAAACCTCCCGAATCAGAGTTCTGCAATCGCTCTCCATTTAAATTGTTTACCATTGTTTTATTCGTCATGTCAAAATAGACAATTCACCCAATGTTCTTGGCGCTGCAGGTTAGCTCACTAACCAGTTACAGCTTTGCAACCTGAAAATCAACATTTATTTCTATTCTCTATTTCCCGTTAACAACAGCTTCCCTGTTCCTGTGTAGCAGTTCGGGCAGGTTGATTGGCCTCCTCCTGGGCTGTGTAATGTACTCAATGAGCTGAATTACTTCATTCTATGTTCCTGTGTAGATCCTTCGAATGGCAGAATGGTCTCCTTCTGTTTCACTGTAACGATTCTGTTTGACAGAATGGGGTGATCCCCTACCCTGTAACGGCATCAAGGGTTGGATTGAGAGAATAGCACATGGAGTAGGGGCAGCAGTATATCACTGTAACAACCTCGAAGGGTGGATTGAGAGAGCAACAAATGGGGTGGGGGAGTAGTGTATCTCTGTATATCTCTGTATCAGCCTCGAGAGGTGGATTGAGGGAGCAACAAATGGGATAGGGGCAGCAGTATGTCACTATAATAGCTTTGCTGTCCTATTCCAGGCTGCTTCTCCTGCATTGGGAGAAAGGGAGGGAGGGGGGAGGGAGAGTGGCAGTGGGTCACCCTGCTCTTAGTGCCCGTGTAGGTGGGGGGAATTGTGAGGTATCTGGGAGGAGTCAGTCGACAGTTTGAACCAATATAGTATTATTAGTGTGGAGCTACTAAGAGAGGAAGAAAGACAAAGAGAGGAAGAAAGTTGCTGAATTCAATAGTGAGAGTGGTCGTGCCTGAGCCTTATTTGGAGATAGCTTGTGAACCTTGTTCGGGGATAGGTTCTATAACAGATGGACAGTGAGTGTGAGGGAGCAAATCGAATGCGGTTGCATTTATCCAGACAGAGCGGGGAGCATATTGTTGCTTGTCTAGAATTGATAGATGTTTCTTCAGATCATCTCAGAGTCGAGGTGAGCCTCCCCGAATATCTTGTTTAAGTCTATCACTAATAACGCCACAGACCCTGTTCCTCAGATTCCACAGAATCAGTTCAAGTGGAGCATACAAATAGCAAGGAGAAGCCAATATTGGTGTGTCATATATCTAAACCAAAACAGTTGTGAAAAATCTAAGTATCATATGCTCTGGAAATTAGATATGCAAGTATTGTGCATACTGCAGTCTTATTGGATGGTTTCAAGTTGCATCTAAACTGCATTAACTAAGTGACTGCTCATGTTGAAAAATAATTGTATATGAGGTAGTTTGAAGAGTATGTTGTGAAGCAAACTGGAGAGCAGGTTATTTGGGATTTGGTGTCATGTGGTCAGCTGAGCTAATTTAAACCTTGCTCTGAAGCAGCATTTAAGCAATAGTGGCATTAATAAGGTGCACTTTACACGGTGCCTGTATGCAACATACATTCTGGTTAAACATCATGGAAGACTGGAAGCTAGAGGGTCAAGTTAGCTTCAGTGAATTGCGAAAATACAACATAACATTCAGTGGGAGACAAGCAATGATTGTTAGAGTCATAGAGAACTAGAGCACGGAGACAGGCTCTTCGGCTCAAACTAGTCTATTCTGACCAAATAGTCCATCCATGCTAACCCCATTTCCCTGCCATTGCTCCATATCCTTCTAATCCTTCCCTAACCGTGTTTTGTCCAAATGCCTCAACCACTTCCGCTGGCAGCTCATTCCATATGTGTACCAGCCTGTGTGTAAAACAGTTGTTCCTCAGCCTCTCTTATAGTCTTTCCCCTCTTTCCCCTCTGTCCTTAAACTGATGCCCTCGAGTCTGTAATTGCCCAACCCTGGGATAAAAGACTGAGTACATTCATTCAGTCCATGCCTGTCATGATCTTATACACTTCTGTCAGATCCCCCTCAACCTCATACAGGCTAAAGTAAAATATCCCAGCTTGTCCAAACTCTCCCTATAACTCAGACCATTGAGACGGTAACATCCTTGTAAATGTCTTCAGCAGTCTTTCCAATTTAATAACACACTTCCTATAGCAAATTGAAAAAAAAACTGAACATTACGCTACCAGTATGGCCTCACCAGCATCCAATTAAGTGCAACGTAATTCCCTGATTTCGATACTCAGTTATGTACACTGCTGAAGGCCAGTGTGTCAAAAGCTTTCGTCATTGTCCTGTCTACCTGTGAATCCACTTTTGGAGAACCATGCACCTGAATTCCAAGATCCCTCTGTTCGACTACACTCCTTAGGACCCAACCATTCACCATGAAACTCCAAACTTGATTTGACTTTCTAAAATGCAGGAACTTATATTGATCTATATTAAAATCCATTTGCCATTTCTCAGCCCACTTCTCCAGCTGATCAAGATACAACTGTAATTTCTGAAATTTCTGATATTCTTCCTCACTTTCCGTGATGCCGCCTGTTTTAGTGTCATCTTCAAACTTACAAATCATGCCTGTACATTCTCATCTAAATCATAGATATATGCAATATGTCGTGGTCCCAGCACCAACGTCTGAGGCATTTCCACTCGTCACAGGCCTCCAGTCTGACCAGCATATTTAGAGAATTACATCCTGCTACCTACCATCAAGGCAATTTTGTACCTAATTTGCCAGGTCCCCTTCAATTCCATGCGATCTAACCTTCCAGAGCAGCGTACCATGTGGAACCTTATTGAAGGCCTTACTGGAATCCACCTAGATTACGTATACCACTCGGATCTCCTCAATGTTGCCGATCACTTCATTAAAGAACTCCAACAAAATTGTGAATCATGATCTCCCTTGCACAAACTCCCGTGCTGAATTTGATGAAGGGCTTTTGCCGGAAACATCAATTTTCATGCTCCTCGTATACTGCCTGACCTGCTCTGCTTTTCCAGCACCATTCTAATCTTACTCCGAACCACACCCTGTCTTTCCTAATGCATATATATCCAATCCCTCTGAATCTTCTCAAGTAACATACCCACTACATTACTCGGTTCACTGGTCTTTAGTTCCCAGGTTTATCTTTGTAGCCTTTCTTGAATACAGCTCAGTATTCGCTACCCTCCAGTCGTCCAGGACCTCACTCTTCCGTCAGCGATGATAGAAAAGAGCCAACCAGTGCTCCCGAAATTTCTTCTCTATCCTCCTATCCTCCTGCGGTGTTCCTGAATATAACTGGTCAGGACCAGGAGTTTTTAGAAATACTGCAAAGTCTGAAAAATACATCTATTTATTTCAGGTAAAAACACCAAAGAGTGAGAAAGTGACTCAATGATGGTTAAAATAACAGATTAGAAAATATGTTAATCATAGGAAGTGACTTCAGAAGAATTCCAGATATTGTGGAAACCTGAGAATTCTCAGAAATTAACGATCCAAAAAAAGGAAAGCCATGAAACTGATAAGGAAATCAAAAACCGAACATACATGCTAACACACAGGAACACAAAGACTGCATCAATCTGCGATCTATATTTCAAAGGAAACAAAATGAAAGCAAGGTCAAATGTGGAAATTTGGAATCGGGAGAGGAGAGGTCATTGTGGGGAACAGGGAAATGGCCAAGAAAACAACCAATTACATTGCATCTGTCTTCATGGAGGAATATCCAGAAAATCCCCCAGTAATACCAAGTGATCATATCGGACTCCTGGAGCTAAAGACATAAAGTCAATTCAAATCAGTAACAAGGTAGTGCAACAGGATTGCAATTGCTAAGAATGCCTGATGAGGAAACTCGGCCTATTTTCTCCAGCGCTTCAAAGAATGAGAGCTGGGTCACCGTGAAATGTAGAACATTCACAAAACCTGTGACAAGTTGGAAATTAACAGAATACTTCCCTGGCTCTCTAATCCACATTCAAGGCAAATAATGTCATGAGCTGGGACAGACCAGTTACGACTGCAATAAGGAGGACGTTCTTCTCTTGGAGGGGACGAACAAACACAGGGGCATTGAAACCTGCTGCTGGCAGGGCAAGATTAGGGAGTATCCCCAGATAATCTGCAAGTGTATCAAGCGAAACAGGATATCCAGGGAGCAGTTAGGACACGTTAGGACTTGCCAAGTTGCATCCAAATCAACTTCAGTGGGAGGAGAAAGGAGGTAGAGGTAAAAGGCTGTTTGTGTGACTGAAGGCCAGTGTCAAATGGTGTACCCCGGAGATCAGTGCTGTGACCCTGAATATTTGTGATTCGGAGGTGTTGGTGTTGGACTGGAATGGAAAATTCTAAACATCGCATAACACCAGCTTACATTCTAACAGGTTTATTCAGATGCACGAGCATTCGAAGCGCTGCTTCTTCATCAAAATGATAAAAACAACTGATGAAGAAACATCGCTTCGAATGCTCGTGTCTCTGAATAAACCTGTTAGACTATAAGCCAATGTTGTGTGATTTTTAACCTTATTACTTGTGGTAATCATAAATGATGCAGCTGTGAATATGGACGAGGGGTGGGGTGGGGTGATAAGTAAGCTTGTGTTTCATACAATGATTGTTCGGGTGGTTGGCAGTGAGAACGAAAGTCTTATATTTCAGCGAGGTACAGATGGAATGGTCAGATGGGTGGATCAATGGCAGATGGAATGTAACCCTGATAAATATGAGGTGATATACTTTGGAAGAAGGAACCAGACGGGGGAGGACTCAATGAATGGCAGCACACTAGGAAGGTCAGAGGGTGCTTCTCCACACATCCCTGAATGAAATGCACAAGTTAATACACAATTTGAGAAAACACAGTGGACAGTTAACACAGCCTTTATTCATCAAAGCATAGATTATCAGAGCTATGCGGAAATTTGTTTTGGCCAAGATGGGATACTGTGTGTCGTTCTGGGAACCACATTACAGGATGGATGTGATTGCACTCGAGGGGGTACAGAGGGGACTCAACAGGATGTTCCTTGGGATGGGTCATATCAGCCATGGAGAGAGGCTGGATAAGCTCGGGTTGTTTAGTTTGGAGGAAAGAAGGCTGAGGGGGCCGTGTTTCAGAAGGATAAGATTACAAGGGGCATGGACAGGGTGGATAAACAGCAGCTGTTCCTTTTAGTCAAAGGCCCACAATTTTAAAGTGAAAGGTTTGAGGTTTCGTGCGGATTTGATGACTGTTTTTCACACAGAGTTGTTGGGGTCTGGAATGCGCTTCATGAGATGGGGGTTGTTATGATAACTTCACAACCATTAGAAAATACACGGTTGTGCACTTGAAATGCCATAAGACTCACGGCTAAACGCCTTGTGTCGGAAAGTAGGGCTAATCTGGACCGTGCTGTATTTCTGATGGTACAGAGTCTGTGCTTCTGTGATTTATGGTTGTGGAAGGTCAATCATTGCGAAGTTTAAGATAGGAATTGATGGGTTTCTGAAGAATATCTTATCAAAACTTATATGAGTGAACTGCTAATATCTTCTGAAAATATATCAAAGGCAAAATTAAAAGAAAAAGGTGCAGCTTTCTTACAGTCTGTTACCGGATAATTGAGGACAGGGAAATAGCAGAACAATGAAAAAAAAACTTCAGTTATGCCTTCACAGAAGAAAGCAAAACAAAAAAAAAACTTCCGAGCAATACTATGGAACTTTAGTCTGGTGAGAAAAAGGGAATAGAATGAAATTAGCAACTAAAAGTTTTAGAGAAAGTATTGGATTGAAAGTAATGGGAAAAGACAAAGTGAACAGAGATTTATGAAATGGGCATAATATTTGAGAAAGTGGCTTTTAGCAAAAGGTATCTCTTATGGAGAAGGTATCAATGCAATATGAGTGGAATCTCAGAAAGATTTTTGATAAAGCCCCAAGCCTTTCGTGCAAATTCGAATCCTGTGGGACTGGGGCTAATATGTGGTCATGGTTTTAGATTGGGAGAGCTGGCAGGAAACATTGATAAGGAATAAAACCATGATTTTTGAACGGAATGCGTGGATGATATAACAAGGATCAGGATTTGGAATCCAGCTATTCCCAGTACAAATCATATCTTTGGTTGAGGGGCTCAAATGCAATATTCCCAAATCCACTGACAGCACTAAATGGTGTCAGCTTGTGAGTGGGTGAGGAAGATGTAAAAAAAGCTCCAAGGTGATTGAGACAAGTGGAGTGACTGGCAAATACCTGGCAGATGGAGATCATTGGGACATTGGGAGAGATGTGATGTTGTGTACATTGATGGGAACAATAGACTGGCAGCCTATCATTTGAAAAGAGATTGGTTGAAAAAGTGTTGCTGTATAAACGAAATTAAGCTGCATTTTTATTTATTTCTGTGCAGCCCTCTGAGTCCATGTAGGACAGTCAGTTCTGAACACGGAAGTCAATACTGTGAATGGCTTTGGCACGATGACCAGTGCATATAGTGGGGAGCTGTAAAATAGAACATAAACTTGATCTCCCTGTCGACCAGTCAATGAAAGCAATGTTGCAGGAGCAGCAAGCAGTTAGGAAAGTAAATAATGTATTGACATTCATTTCAGGGAGATTTGGATGCAGGAGTAAGGGTCATTTACTACAGCTGTACAGGGCCTTGGTGAGACCTCACCTCGAACATTGTGCAGTATTGTGTGCAGTTTTGGTCTCCTTACCTAATAAAGGACAAAACAGACATTGAGGGAGTGCAGTGAAGCACGACCAGACTGATCTCTGGGATGACGGGTTTGTTGTAGGAGCAGGGTTTGGGGCAACTGTGCCTGTATTCCATGGGTTTTAGGAAAATGGGTGGGGATCTCAGTGAGATATATAAAACTCTGACAGGGCGAGACAGATTGGAAGCAGGGATGACAGTTCTCCGGGCTAGCATGCCTAAAACATGGGGGCACAGCCATATCATATTTAATAAATGCGTGTTATCAGAGAACTGCCTGTATATTGAATGGTGCCACAAAATTGATGGACCGAAGGGATTACAGCAGTTCCAATTTTATATTTCACAATGTTTAAACATATTCAGTGAAATGGACAGTGTTTGGGGAAAACTCCATTGAGGAGACCTTTGGTGATGCATTAGCATGGGGAAAGCTCAATATGTTGAATGACCTCCTCCTTTCCCAATGTTTCTGTGCAGTCTGTGGGAAAGCTCTGTAAACGTTGTCACAAGCTCTCAGATGTTTGGAAGGAGGCCTCTGCAGGGTCAACAGGACTGTTTTTCCCATTCCCTTTTCCGATACTGAGACTGGGGCCGGGTGTTCTGTCCGATTATATCCTTTCAGACCTTGGAGCAGTTTCGTACAATAGTGTGTCTTGCTTAGCAGATTTAGAGACCATTGAAAAAGTGATCACATGTCTGTGTGGCTGGAGTCACTTTTAGGCCACACCAGGAAAGCAAGGGAGATTCACTTCCTGGAAGTATATTGGTGAAGATCAATGTTTACAATCAACATTGGACAAAAAATCACCATTACTGACACCAGATTTTAATTAATTTTATTAATTACTTTTAACTTCCACCAGCTGCCAGGCCATTAGCCTGGTCTTGATTAGTAATCTATTTACATTTCCACAACAGCACCATCTGCACATGGGGACTATCTGAAACCACACTGGCCTGGTTAGTTTTGTGCTGCTTTAAAGCTCTGTCAAAAAGAATTCCCACTAATTTGACTTTCGTGATGGGACTAAAGGGGAGGTAAATGGTCAGATTGTAGTTATTCCCCTCTTAGGAAATTGCACATAGTTGAGTAATGTTCCAGATTGCCAGGGAGATGTCAGAGTTGGAGCTGGAATGAAACAGCTTCCCCAGGGACACGGCTTGTTGTGCAGCACAAGTCTTCAGTCCTATTGCAGGAATGGTGTCAGGGCCCATTGTCTTTGTCGTATCTACTGTGTTCAGCTGTTTCTTCATGTCACGTGCTGCGAAGCGAATTGATTGAAAACTGGCATTTGTGATTCTGTGGTATCATGAGGAGGGTGAGGTGTTTCATCCACTCAACAACGTTTCATCCGCAATGCCATCTTCTGTGTTCGAAATGAATATGCTTCCCTCTGTTTTTCGCCCTGACCATGATTAAGATGTCCGTAGTGTCAATGATGCCTGTCTTATGCAGTTTCAGAATCAAGGAACTTGTCACCATGCATTATCGTTCAGTCTCCATGGTACAGCGCTCCAATTTGGATGGAATGTTTGAGCATCTTTGACATACTTCTTTGGAAATTGTTGAAAAACAGAAATTGCTGAAGAAACTGCAGACGATGTTGCAGCATCTTCTGGAGTGAATGCAGAGTGAAACTTTCGGGTCCAGTGACTTCTACAAAGCTGTCAGTTTCTCCAGCAATTTTTGTACTTTTATTTGCAGTATCCATAGTTATTTGTTTAACTGAAAATTTATTCTGAAAGGGTTGAGTTGTTGAGAATCTCTAAAATGGTGAGGCGATTATTCATTGGGGTTTAAATGAATGAGGAGTGATACCGCTGAAAAATAGAAGACTCAGAAGGAGCTTGAGAAGGTAGGTATTGGCAAGTTGTTTCCACTCCTGGGTGGAGTCTCAAACTCGAGAATATAGAGACTGAATATGGAACATTGATTTCAATATGAGACACAGAGTGATGTCTTCTCTCAGAAGGTAGTAAATGTCCAGAACTCCATAACCCAGAGAGGTATAGAGGGATACACGGAGTAGGCAAGAAAGTGGAGTTGAGCCCAGGAGTAGATCAGCCATGTTCGTATTAAATGATAGGGCAAATCTAAGGGGCCGAATAGCCTACTCTATTTATTCATTTCACATGTTATGCTCTTGGAAAGTAACTGGTTGTTTTCCTGGAAATTGTGTTGTGCAATGTTGCATTCAGGGAGAGCAGAGGATTTGCTTGGATTAACCCGGGTGGGGTATGTGGGCTGTATCCCAGCGTATCTGGTTCTGTAACATGACGCACATCTAGAAACAGGGATTGGGGGTGGGGTCGCTTCCCAACCCAGCCTGCATTCTCCAAATACCTTTCCAAAACTACACCGAACCATCCGACTGACCTCGATCTGTCACTATTTCGCAGGTCTGAAGGGCTGAATGGAACATCAGAACACAGGGCTGAGGGACACAAATGGGCCATTCGGCCCTTTGAAAGTACTCCACCAGTAAATAAAAGAGGAAATGCTGGAAAATCTCAGCAGGTCTGGTAGCATCCGTAAGGTAGCAACCTCTGATTGAGGTTGGAGGGTGTCACTGTTTCCTTTTCTAGTCCCACTGCTCCACTGCTCACAACAAATTTTAAATGTAACCAGGTTGGTGATATGGCCGATGATAAAGGTCTCAGACTGGATCAGGTTCCGTGATAGGAACAAGTCAGGCAGATTTCTTTAGTCAGCCACAAGTAACTACTAGGACTAATGGATGCGCATGGTGATCTGTGGTTAGCACTGCTACCTCTCGTCACCAAGAAGCTGGGTTAACTACCAACATTGGGCTATGCTCTGCATGGAATTTGAGTATTCTCTATGCAGGCATCTGTGTGGGTTTCCTCACGATACTCCAATTCCCTCCCACAGTCCAAAGATATGCAGCTTAGAGTGGATTGGCCATGCTAAATTGTCCATAGTGCTCAGGCATGCGTAGGTTAGGTAGGTTAGTGATGGAAAATGCAAGGTTACATGGATAGGGAATGGGGGGGGGGAAGGTTGGGGGGATGCTGTTCAGAGGGTCAGTGTGGACTTGATGGATGGGATGGCCTGCTTCCTCACTGTAGAGATTCTACAAAAATTACAAGAAATTTGGACTATACCCAGTGGGTATATATCTGATCCACTCTCCTCTAGGTCATGTATGTTTCAATAAGATCACCTCTCATTCCACGTGTAACCTCTTAAAGCCTTCATAATATAAGGCACTCATCCCTGGAATCCATGAAGTGAAACATCTACGAACTGCTTCCAATGTAATTATATCTTTTCTCAGATAAGGAGACAAAGAAAAACTAATCTCAAACTCAGGTCTTGCGGTTTATATTTTGTTCTTTCAGCATTGTAGGTCTTTCGAACACTCTTCCCCGCAGAGCAATGGAGGCAGAGATATTGAATATTTTTGAGGCACAGACATAAGTTTCATAAATAACAACGGAGTCGAGGATTATCGGGGATTGACAGGAATGTGCAGTGTGGGGGGAAATGTAGACAATGGTACCAAATGGCACAGCTCCAGAAAATTCATTAATAAAGTGCAAAACGAAATTAAAATGTTGATAAAATTTTAAGGGGGAATCCAAGATGGCCACGATCCAGAAGGTCTGATTTGCTGGGCTTTGCATCACAGAACGGGCAAAGTGGTACTCTACCCCACTCCATCCCAGCCATTTAGTTAAAATTCAACAATAAAAGAGCTATAGAATCTTTATTAATCCCGTTTTGTCGAGTGGAAATGACAAAACACGGGAAAGGATCGAGTAAGTCCCAACACACGGTGCACCCATCAGAAGCATCAAGCATGCCTGAGGCTGTAGCTGCAACCCACTCTGCTCATTCCATGGACCCAGTTAGTCACCAGGCCTTGGTCACTCAGTTCACCAACTTATGTGAAATGATTGAAGGCACGACTGAACAGAAGTCCAGCTGTGGCTAGAACCGCTCTCAGACTTTCTCCAAAAACATGAGCAGCAACGAGACAGCCTTGGAAACAGAACATACAATGTCAAGTGACGAACTGCATTGACAGAGACTGTGATCAATTCCTCTCGGGAGAGGATCCTCCCCCTTGAAATACAGGTCCATACCTTAACTGAATAAGATGACCACCTCGAGAACAGGGACAGGACGAAGAATGTTTACATCGTCGATCTGCTGGACCAGACGGCAGGTGGTCAGCTTTGATCTGGCTGCTGTGATTCCTTCACTTCGAAGCTGAAGTTCATTGGGTTACGGCACGGTGTTTAGACTCAGACCAACGCCTTTGCCCTGTCCTTGTGTGGTGACATAGTTACAGGGATAAACAAAGACTGATGGAAGCTCAGTGTGGTTTCCGATGGCTTTAATTCACGAGAGATCCAGCATTATGTTCTTTTATGACTTTTCAGCATCGGTGATTCAGGAAATAAAATCTTTCGATGATATCAAGAGAAGAGTAAGGGAACTCGGGATTCAGTATTCCTTAAGGTTCCCAGCAGTGCTCTGTATTGCTTTGAATGGATCAATGAACTCGTCTGATTCTCCAGAGAAAGCGAAAACTTTGTAGATATTTTAAGGAAAGCTGGATGTTTAGATAATCATGTTTCTCCCTTAAAGAAATTTTGTTGGATTTTTCTGGTATTAACCAGTGTTAAATTATAGTCGGGAATGGGTAGAGTTCACACTTTTAACTTCTTCATTAGTATTACTACTCGTTTTCTCTTTCTTTGCTTGTGTCGGAGGTGTGGCTCAAGCTGGAGGGAGTTACAAAGGTAGTTGTGATGACAAACTGCCGACGTAAGGACAGTTGAAGCCTGTTTTTTGTTATTAATTGCCCTGAATGCCATATTGGTAGCGGGCAGAAGATAAAGTTTTGGGATATGTAGGCGCCCCCAATGGGCGGGGTAAATTTCCATATAAAATGTCATTGGCACTTGGGATTTTGTTTCGTTCGTTGTTTATTTTTAATGTATTTAGTTTTGGAAAGTTTTGCGAGCTTGTTAGTTGTAGTAGTAATAGTTTGTATCATTTTTAGGGTCGCTGAGTGTTTTATCATGAATGCTCAGCGATGTGTAATTCGATGTGAAACTCTCTCGAATTCAAATGTTGCTGCAATGTGTTATGGATTGTTATGTGGTTAAATGGTGTACCTGAAACATTAAGGGTAGTGATCTGCCAGTCAAGAGGAAAAATGTAATTGCTCGTCTTAAAATCAAAGAGGGTGGATGTTGCTCTATTGCAGGAGATGAACTGTGATGACAAGGAACATTTGATGTTACAGCAGGGCGGCTATGAACGGGTTTGTTTCGCGTCTTTTAATACTAGGAGTAGGGGAAAAGTCAGAATGGATAGTAAGAATCTTCCATTTAAATTACTAGATTGTATAAAACACTCATGGAAGGATCATGATCCTCAAAGCCTTGAACTATGGGAATTAATACAGTATTTTGAATTGCCACCCAGTGCACCCGCTTAAAATCCTGGTACATACATTTCCCAAATTAAGTTATCTTGCATCGTGGCACATTATTGTACAGCATATTTCAACTCTCTTATGCAACCCAAGGTGGGCAGAATGTCCAAAGGTCCCCAATACACTCGTCATAATGTACGTAATTAGTGGATTTGTGTGCAGGACTAGAGCTGGTGGATGTTTGGAGGCAGTTCTACTTCACAAGTAGAGATTTTATTTTCTTCTTGAACTCGCATAAATAGCACAAGAGGGTTGATCTATTCCCCATCCCTGAATCAATCTTAGGTTCGCTGGCATCCTGCACAACTGGGAATATTACCCCAACATACCTGCCCCAGAAATGGGATAGAAGTCACGTAAGATTATGTTGTTTGTAGATGAAGGTCTTATATTTTTGTCAAATCCCGCAATTTCAGCAGCTCACGTGATGCAATGCATTAATTCGCTCGTCGCCTTTTTGGGCTTTAAGATTAATTTTACAAAGTTGGAGGCCATGCCGATGGGAGGCCTTAGGAAAATACCAGATTTTGAGGGGAAATCCTGTTTTCCTTTCAAATGGACGGGGTGGGTGTGGGGGGGAGGTTTCTCTATTTCAGTATATTCATTACATCCATTTTTGATCATTTATTTAACGTGAACTATGTCTATTTGCTTGAAAAATTAAACAAGACCTTCAAAGAAGGGAGGCACCTCCAATATCCTGGATAGGTAGGATAGCTGTTCTTAAAATGAATGCCCTTCCTCATTAACTATAACCCGTGTGAAAGCTTCCTTTGATGTTTCCCAGACAGACATTTCGGAAATTTTATGGCTGGTTAACTTTCATTTGGCACTATAAGCGACTCTCTATCAAGCTAACCAAATTTTACCTACCCCACATTGTGGGGAGTAGATCTCCCAGATTAAAAGCGATGAATTCATGTCTTTTTTTATCCTATGTTAGTGCATGGGCCGCTGAGGACTCGGCGTCAATAGGATTAGATATTGAACCCTCTCAGACAAAGTGAACCCTTATTGGTCTGCTGGTCTTAGACAAAATGAGAACATTTATGGAGTATTGTCATAACCCAATGACTATCAATACTGTTAAAGCATGAATCACAATGCTTCAGATTGGGCGAATACCATAGTTTCTCACATCTATAATTGGTATACCGGGTTGTCATCCTGGGATAATGGATTCCAGGTTTAAACTGTGGGCAGGAAGGGGTGTGTCTTACTTGAGTGATTTAGAATTAGTAGAATCCTTATAGTGTCAATAAAAGCCCTTGGGCCCAGCAAGTCCACTTTGACCCTTTGAAGAGTAGCCCACCCAGACCCATTCCCGTACTATCCCATATTTCACCTGATAATGACCCAACCTACTCATCACAAAACACTATGGGTGATTTATCAATAATCAATTCATCTAACCAACACATCTTTGGACTGTGGGAGGAAACCCACACAGACAAGCCAAGAATATGTTAACTCCATACAGCCAGGCACCCAACGCCAGAACCAAATTCGGAACCCTGGTGCTGTGAGGCAGCAATGCTCACTACTGAGCCACCTCGTGCTATTTGAGGGAGAAACAATGATGTAATTTGATCAAATAACTCGTACACATGGACTGGCTAGTAGAGACCTCTTCTCTTTCTTTTTTAGATCAGAGATTTGATTTAAAAAAAACTTTTACCAGACTCTTACAGATCCGATAGAGTGAAGGTGGTACTTATTGCTTAGAATACACTCTCCCGCAGTACCCTTTATCATTAGATGTAGAGTGTCCCCTCAGACGAGACTGTGCAGCTTTGTGATGTCTGCGAGAGAGAGTTGGGGATTCAGAAGACTTCGGAGCCATGGGAGGATATTTGTGAAAATGCTCGAAGAATTTCATCTGTAATAGGACCCTTTCCATGCAGTTGGAAATTCTTCATAGTGCCTATCTGACCATAGATTATCGTCAAAATTCAAAGTGGGATTATCTTCAGAATGTCCTAAATATAGAATGACTACAGACACTCTTACTCATTGCATGTGGTCCTGCTGCAGGCGTCATATATATTGGAGCACTGTATCAGGTGTGATCGAGTGGGTCAAGGGGACTGAATTGGAGATGGACCTGGTTTCTCTTTTCCTGGGCCTGCCCAGGGTACTTTACACAGATGCACAAGTGAAAAAATATCCTTAGTTTCTGTGCTAGGAAAAGCATTCTGTTGTGTTGGATGCCTGAATCACCCCCTCCCCCCAAAACCCCCAACACCCTCCCCCACCCCCCGCCCGGGTCTGTTGGGTCGTCGTAAGCTCTTCATGGAGAATATCCATTTGGCCTTTCTCATCAGCATGGTGCACCAAAAACAGAGATTTATATAAGACCATGGCAGACCTTTCTGAATTACCGTGATACAGGCTTATCTGCCATTCTCAGAAGGGCTTTTATACAGCCATGACGATATTATCTAATAAATCTTATATCCAAAGAGGAATAATAATGAACATAAAAAGGGATATCAGCTAATGCTCTTGAAGAACGAGAGCTATCATTTTGTTACACTGAGCAGTATTATTTATTCATTATTTACTGTTTATTTTTGTTTTTCTTCTGTCCGTTTAGTGTTTTTAACTTGTTTTGTATGTACATGCACATGGGTGCAATTTTGATCAGTTACTTGAGTTGTGTTGTTATTGGTTTATTATACTATTAAAATTCTCTTTTTCAATAAAGACATTTTTAAAAAGTATTAAAATGCTAACATTGATAGAATAGAGTCCCAAAGAACTCTCAGTAGACAGTCCACTCATGGTGGTATATCCTGAGGTTCACCACACCTCGGGTGATGGGGTGAGGTTGAGAGAGCGTCCCCTTCTTGGTAACCTCTGTCAGTGTGAGGAACTGAACCTGCGCTGTTGGCCTCCCTCTACATCACAAACCAGCCGTCCAACCAACTGAGTGTGAGACTGTGTAACTGTTATACACAGAAACAGTCGCAGACAAAGGGCAAGAGAAACATTCATAACAAGGAAAGTGGTACAGTTCAGATAACGGATTTAACATTTATGGAGTATTGTCATAACCCAATAATTATCAATACTGTTAAAGCATGAATGACAATGTGTCCGATTGAGGGCAATACAGTCAAAACCATATTTCTTACCCCTATAATTGGTATTCCGGGTTGTCATCCTGGGATAATGGATTCCATGTTTAAACTGTGGGCCGCAGGGGGTGTGTCTTACTTGAGTGATTTAGAATTAGTAGAATCCTTACAGTGTGGATAAAAGCCCTTGGGCCCAGCAAGGGTAAAAACATTCTCTGCTCGAAATTGTATTTTATAACAAGACGTGTTTAGAAGTTGTTTTTGGTTAAATATCATTATGGTGAGTCAACTGAAATAACCAGAGTTACACAGTGTGATTGGAAATCTATAATCATAAAATAAAAGTATGTTTTTGTTTGGTCTGTGTGAAGCATGCTGACCGTTGCATGAAAGTATACAGTTAATGGAATATACTGCTAGGAGAGTGCATTCCATTGGAAATGCCCTCAAACAGGCGCTTGAAGAAAATTGGGGTAAAAGTGCCTGAGTGCCGTCTGGACAGTGACAGGAACGCAGAGGGTTGAATGACTGAAAGCTCCTGTATTTGAGAATAGCATCAGATCAGCTGGGAACTTATTAAATGCTAGAGCAAATTTGAAGGGCTGAATGGCCTCAACATGGTTTGAAATATGTGTGATTTGGAAAACGTGCATCTTTACTCCTTCCTCTTATGTGGTTACACACTGGGGCACTGCGATTTTCCTGAAACTGGGCATTATTTGGAACACTCTCTGGAACATTCCATATTCGGTGTTGTCCAGAATATTCTCTAACTGTGTTGGGGGGTATTGCAAAGGCGAGAGAGAGAGCGAAGCTGTTGCATGCGGCAGTGAGAGTGGTGGAGCATGAGCCTTGGTCGTGCTATAACAGATATACAGTGAGTGTGAGTGAGCAGAGAGAACACGGTGACCAATTATCCTGACAGAGCGGGGAAGGTTGTTGATGCTTGTCCTGTTTTGCTGGAAATTTCTTCAGGCCGCAGATGCTGCACTGAATTTGGTGGTGAGCACAGATCATCCTCGGTGGGTCTGGTGGTATGGCCCCCTCTGGGAAGGCAATGGCCCCGCTCTGCAATAGCCCATCCACTATGCACACTATGCACCGTCAACAAACTATCTGCCATGATCGGGGTAAACTGTACAGGGCAGCTCCAAACTGAGAAAGCTCAGCCGCGTGCCCCTTGGCCTTTGAAAGATAGCACCAGTGACAGGGAACACGGAATATCTAGGGAAATCCTGGCGACTGTGACTACCTCCAATCATGATGGGTGGGAAATCGAGCTGGCATTCAATGAGAGGTGGGTGGGTGGGTGATATTTAGTGAGGTGAGTTCGATTGGATAGCAACAGGAAACTAGCTCAGCTTCGTACAGACAATCCCTCTGTCACACTCAATGAAAATGACACTGAGACAAATTACTGTTTTATACAGTTCAATGAGCCGAAGACGCTGCTGTCCTCACTCCCAGTTAAAAAGTTGCAGAACAAATGCTCATTCAAAACTCCCCATCGCCTGAACTCACAGCATTATTCCATTCACTCATAATTCTTCATAATACTGACCCGTGTTGCATGATACTATCGAAATGTCTTCCTATCAGCATTCTAAAACCTGTGAACATATCTTTCCATGAATTTTTTTCTCAGTCTGTCCCTCTCTGTCTCTATCCTGAAACACACGTATCTACAGTCATACGTTTCTACATGGAAACAGGCCCTTCGGCCCAGCTGGTAGATGCCGACCAAAATGTGCATCCACACTCACCCCATTTCCCTGCCCCTGCTCATTTCCTATCCATGTATTTATCCAAATACCTTTTCAATGTTGTTATTGTACCCACCTCAACCACTTCCACTGGCAGCTCAGACCAAAGGCAAAACACAGTCTGTGTAAAAACGTTGACCCTCAGGTTCCTTTTTATTTTTGTCCTCTCCAAACATTAACAGATGTGCTCTAGTCCTTGGTTTCCCAACCTTGCAAACAAAATTTGAAATATTCACCCTATGCATGGTTCTCATGATTTGATAAGAGGTACACTTCTATATAATCCCCCTCAGTTTTCTACACTGTAAAGAAATATGTTCTAACCTGTCCAACATCTCCCTATAACGCAGACACTTTAGCCCAGGAAACATCTTTGTAAATTTCTTGTACATTCTTTCTCGTTCAATAATATCCTTTCCAAGGCAAGGTGAACAAAACTGAGCGCAATACTCCAACTGCAGACTTACCAACATCCTGTACAACGGCAACAGAACGTCCCAACTTCTATACTCAATGCCCAGATGGAGGCCAGTGTGCCAACAGCATTCTTCACTGTCCTGTGTATCTGAGACTCAAATTCAGACAACCATGCACCTGATTTCCAACATCCTTTTGTTCCACTACACTCCTTTAGGCCCTCTCATTTACCATTAAACTCCCACCTGAATTTGACTTTCCAAAATGAAAGATGTTGCATTTATCTAAATTAAACTACATTTGCTATTTCTCAGCCCACTTCCCCAGCTGATCAACGTAGTGCTGCAATTTCTGATAATGTTCCTCACTGTAAACAATACCTCCTATTTTAGTGCCATCTGCAATGTGCACGCTCGTCTAAATCATTGATCTAGATAACACACAGCAATGGGGACAGTACCGACCCCTGAGGCACTCCACCCGTCACAGGCCTCCAGTCCAACAAGCATATTTCCACCATAGCCATTTGCTTTATAATGTCAAACCAACTGCGTCACCAAATTGCCAGCTTACATTAGAGTCTGTGCGATCTAACCTTCTAGAGCGGCCTTTCATGTGGAATCTTACGAAAGGCCTTACTGAAATCCATATAGATTATGTTGACCGCCCTACCCTCGACAACTCTCCTGGTCACTTCCTCAAAAAACCCTAATAAAATTTGTAAGGCATGATCTGACACGCACAAAGCTATGCTGACTGCTCCAAGTCAAACTCTGTCTTTCCAAATGCATGCATATCTTATACCTCAGAACCTTCTCAAGGAGTTTACTGCAAACAGATGTGAAGCTTACTGGTCTGTATTTCCCAGGCAATTATTTGCAGCCCTTCTTGAAGAAGGGCACTATATTTGTTACCGCCCAGTCTTCCAGGACCATGGCCCCTGTCTTCTCTCACCTCTTGCAGTGCTCTTGGATATATCTGGTCAGGACCAAGAGATTTATCTGACTTTGTGCATTCTAATATGTCCAGCAGCACCTCTATTGTGATTTCGACAGTACCAAGATATGACAATTAACCTCCCAAAGGTCACAGGACTTCATGTCTTTCTTCTTGGTAAACACAGAGGGGAAATTGAGGACCTCAACCATCTCTTGTAGTTTTACACATGCGTGCCTCTTTTGGTTTTTAAGGCGTCCTATTCTGTCTCTAGTTGTTCTTTTTCTTTACTATAGTGAATTTGGGTTCACTTTAATCGTCTCAGCCAAGGCTATCTCATACTCTCTTTTCGCCTTCCTGATTTCCTTCTTCAGTAAACTCCAGTATCCCCTGTGTACCTCCAGGGATGCCCTTGATCCCAGCTGCCTGTACCTGAACCACGCCTCCTTTTTGCTGGCTAGAGACTCAATATCTCTTGTCATCCAGGGTTTTCTCTTCCAGCCTCACTTTCCCTTCACCCTCACAGGAACATGTCAACCTTGAACTCGAGCTATCTCACTTTTACAGCCCTCCCTCGTGCCCGACATCCTTTTACCTGAAAACAAACCACTCCAATTAACACTGCAATCCTCTGTCTAATTCCAACAAAATATGCCTTGCCCCAATTTAGAACGTGAATCTGTGGACCAATTTTTTCCCTCCCATAACTATTTTAAAATTAATACAACGCCAGTCACTTTTCCCAAAATACTCCCCCACTTTACCACCGTCACCTATTTCACAACAGTAGATCGAGTTTGTCCCTTCCTGTGTCGGACCCTTAAAATACGGCTTGGGAAACTTTCTTGAACAAACTTAAGAAATTACGTTCCATCGAAGTTCTTAACCATCTGGATGTCCCAGTCTATGTTAGGAAAATTTAAATCACCTATTATGACAATCCTAATGCTCCTGCTACTCTCACCAGTTTCCCTGCATATTTGTTCCTCTAATTCCCATTGATGAGTTGGAGGCAACTTACCCCCTCTTCCTTCCTTGTACCATTCACAGAACCTCATCAGATAATATCTCAGTTATTTCATCTTTAAATACTTGTGGTATACTCGCCTTAATCAGAACTATTGGTGTTTCAACTGTTTTCATTTACATCTCTCCCTTGCAATGATTTTCACATCTGCATCAAAACTTGACAAGGTACAGTGGAGATATGGCGCTGTAACTGGATGGGAGCTGCACAACCTGTCACTTCCAACAAGTTTCCCCACACTGGGCAGTGATCTAACACAGTGTTACCGAAAACTGGAACAACCTGTGTTCATATATGAATAAACCAGTGAGGTCTGCACATCTCCCCACGCTGGACATTTATCCCAGGAATATCGATCAAGTATTGATGTGGGCTGCACAGAGTTCCATTCTGGATATTGTTGGGTTGCATTCAGCAGTACGCTAGCCATATCTACACAGTGCTCCATCCCGAATGTATTATGGATGGGCTGTTTATGTGAGTTTGATTGCGAATGTGAGAGAACTAAATATCTGGCTATACCTTTATTTTATGTTTTCATTCTTGTTATTGGACCCTTCAAATCCTGACTCATCCTTAGACCGGACCATCTGGATGACTGATGGTGACTGTTGTTAAAGCATCTGGGTCTGCAACATGACCAACAAATAGAGCAGAGGCTGCAGAGAGGACAGTCTCCGTAAAATGGAATGAGGAAATCACAGTCTGATCAGCCGTGGTCTTAGTTAATGGTGGGGCAGGATTGAATGGACCACTAACGCAACTTGTTCATGTATTTATGTTTGTTCCAAGCAAACTCCCCTTCTCTCCCAATGTCCCATACTGGTGGGGAGTGAGTCACCTCCTCCTGTTCCTGCGTAACAGGGTCCTGGGGCGTCACGAGCCTACAGATTTCCCTGTGGCCCAGTCTCAAGCAGTTGAGTGACTCCCTCCTGTTCCTGTGTCCCAGCATCGAGCAGTTGAGTGACTCCCTCCTGTTCCTGTGTCCCAGTCTCGAGCAGTTGAATGACTCCCTCCTGTTCCTGTGTCCCAGCCTCGAGCAGTTGAATGACTTCCTCCTGTTCCTGTGTCCCAGTCTCGAGCAGTTGAGTGACTCCCTCCTGTTCCTGTGTTCCAGCCTCGAGCAGTTGAATGACTGCCTCCTGTTCCTGTGTCCCAGTCTCAAGCAGTTGAATGACTGCTTCCTGATCCCAAGTCTGTGAATATGGATGTCCTCCTCCTGTTCCTGTGTAACAGCCTCCAATAGTTCTGTGCTCACCTCCTGCTCCTGTGGAATGGAACTGAGGGACTGAAGAGCCTCTTCACATTCCTTACAGCTTCTGTTGACTAAAAAGTAATTCTCCTGATTCTGTAAATCACCATCAAAATCTGAATGATGTATTTTTGTATTTTGCTCTCAGTAATTGAGCAAACAATCTCACTGACAGAATTCAGAAGCTGATTAGCCTCCTCCTGTTCCTGTGTTATACACTCAAAAGGCAAAAGAGTCTCAGAGATGTACAGTACAGAAAACGATCCTTCAGTCCGGTCGTCTATGCCAAACCAAATATCCAAAATAAATCTCGTTCCCCTTGCCAGCATTTCGCCCATTTCCGTCTGAACATCTCTCATGCATGTATCCATCCAAATGCCTTTTAAATGGTGTAACTGTACCTGCCTCCACCACCTCTTTTGGATGTTCAATCCAAACACGCAGCAGTCTCTGTGTGAAAATGTTGTCCCTAATGTCCCTATTTAAATCTTTCCCCTCTCACCTGAAACCTTTGTCTTCTAATTTTGGACTCGCCTATCTGGGAAAAGACGTTGACTGTTTACCTTATCTTTGCCCCTCATGATTTTATAAACCCCTTTAAGGTCACCCCTCAGCCTCAACACTTGAAAATAGCCCCAGCCTATCCAAACGCTCCCTGTAGCTCTAACTCTCCAACACCTGCAACATTCTTTTAAATCTCTTCTGTACCCTTTCAAGTTTGACAACATCTTTCCGACGGCAGGGAAACTGGAATTAAAGACAATATTACAAAAGTGGCCAAACCAATGTCCTGTACAGATGCAACGCGTCGTCGATCTGTGACAGCACTTTCAAGGAACGGAGAACCTGCACCACCAGGTGACACAGTACCTCAGTGACTAGCATTGCTGCTTCAGAGCGCAGCGATCTGGGTTTAATTCCATCCTTGAATGACTGCCTGTGTGGAGTTTGCACATTCTCCCCGTGTCTGCATGAGTTTCCTCCGGATGTTATGTTTTCCTCCGACAGTATAAAGATATACAGATAAGGGTAGATCGGCCATGCTAAATTGAGTAAAGTACCCAGGGATGTGCAGGCGAGGTGGATTAGCCATGGGAAATGCAGGCTCAGAGGGATAGAGTAGGGGTTTGTCTAGTGGGATACTGTTTAGAGGGTCGGTGTAGCCTCGATGGACCGAAAAGCCTGTTTCCTCACTGTAGGAATTCGATAACTTCTATGGAATTCTCCTTGATTGGCAGCTTTCGACAGGACCCTACCTATATGTCTAGCCTTGATATGTATTGCCAAAATGCTACACCTCACATTTAACTAAAATAAACTCCATCTGCCACTCCTCGGTTCACCTAAACAAAGTCCCATTGTGGTCTGAGAGATCCTTCATCACTGTCAACGACGCCAACAAATTTGTTATTATCTACAAACTTACTGACCATACTTCATATACTCAAATGTAAATGATTTGTATCAGTGACAAAAGGCAGTGGACCCACGATTGATCTTTGCGGCACGCCACTGATCACAGGTCTCCAAGTTTAATGAACAAATGTCACTGTCAAGCCCTGTCTCCAATATTCAAGAAAAGTTTGCACCTAAATGGCGAGTTCTCCCTGGATCCCAGCCAGTCTAACCTTGCTAACCAGTCTACCATGTAGAATATTTTGGTTTTCTTACTGACTTCCATAAAGACAACATCCACTCTCCTGCCTTCATCAATCATCTTCATCACTTCCTCAAAGAAATCCACCGAGTCAGTGGGATGTGATCTCCATTGTACAAAGCTCTCTTCAGTCCTTGTCTTTCCAAATACATATCGATCTTTTTCCTCGAAATCCCCTCCAATAATTTAATCACCATTGACGTCAGGCTCACCGATCTATAGTTACCTGTTTTGTTCCTTAATTTCTTAAATAATTGCACTATGTTAGCAGCCCTCCAGTCTTTTGACACCTCATCTGTGAAAATCAATGTTACAAATATATCAGCAAAATGCATAAGCAATCTATTTCCTAGCTTCCCACAAACATCTGGGATACAACTGATCAAGTCCCAGGGATTAGTTCACCTTTATGTGTTATAAATGTCCAACACCTCCTTGTAATATAGTCATTTTGCAAGGTATCATTGCATATTTCTTCATTCTCTCGCTCTTGTAACCTCCTCCACATTAAATACTGAGGAGAAATACTTGTTTAGTATCCCTCAAATTTGTTGTGGTTCCATAAATACGTAGCCTTACTGATCTTTAAGGGGCCCTATTCTCTCCCTAGTTAATCTTTTGCCATTAAAGGATTTGTAGAATTTCTTCAATGCCTCATTATCCCAATTTCTAAAGCAATCTCTTGTCCACATTTTTCTGGCCCGATTTCCCGATTGATGATACACTTGCTGCTCTTATACACCTCTCGGGATTCACTTGATCTCAGCTCTGTTTACCTGACATATGCCTCCTTCCTCACCTTGACCAGAGCATCAATATATCTAGCCATCCAGCACTCCCTGTACCCACCAGCCTTGCCCATCTCACTAATAGGAACACGTTTGCTCTGGACTCTCTGAAACCACGTTTTGATGACCTTGCATTTTCCAACCATCCCTTAACCTGTGAATAGGATATCCCAACCTGCCTTTCACAGGGCTCGCCTAACACTTTCAAAATTCGCCTTGCTCAAAGGTTGAACTTTAATGTTGACATCAGGTATTTCCGATTCCATAACTAATTTAAAACTAATATTTATGCGTAACAAACTTGAAAGTTAAATAAACACTTCCTGTGCCTCTATAACGGGCTCAAGAGACTGGATAGGCTCCTCCTGTCCCTCTGTATTACACAGAAAATGCTGTCCCTCAGTAATAGACCCAAGAGACTTAATGGCCTCCTCCAGTTCTTCTAAACACACTTGAGAGGCTGCATGGCCTCCTCCTGTCCCTGTGTAACAGATCCGAGACACAGCAACCTGTGGATTATGAGCAGCTGGTAAACTGTATCTAATGGAGACCCATTCCTTTTCAGTTACAGAAACACAAATAACACAATGTACTCCAGGTGCCCTCTCAGTGACACCTCATACAGCTGCAGCGACAAATCGCTTTGTTTTGAATGATTCTGTTGGCAAAATGTGCCAATATTCAAACATTCCACCTCTTCAAGTCGCAACAGGTTAATGTGGGCTGAATGGCCTTCTCCTATCCCTCTGTAAGGGGCCCATAGGGACAGAATTGCTTTGGCCTGTTACTGAGCAGCAGTCTCAATGTTCTGTCTCAAGGTAAGAAAGGATTTGAAAACAGGGCATTAAAACCAGGAGTAGCCTCACACTGGTCAATAAGTACCGTACTTGGTTTCAGGTATCTAGAAAATTGCCCACCCGACGTTTTTTTTTTTACGCAGCAGATCTGTCATTTTATAACTGCCTATTTTCATAAACAAGGTGGAACATATATAGAACGCTGCAGTGTTCTGTTAATACTCTCATATACAAGGGAAAAAAAGATTTACAATATTGAAAGATTTATTGTCCATCCCTCAGCAACCCTTATCCATTCCATCCAAAACCAGTAAATGAAAAGTGATGTTTCAATTGGTTAACTGAGCCTATTTGTTCAGTGACTGCCATTAATGCCAATCTCCATGGATTCGAATTATCCCAGTGGAGGGTTTCCATCTTTTGATGATAAATGGGCTCCGTTCAATGTGTCAACCCATAACATGAGTGGGAGCATCACTGACAGCACTGATAGGGATCAGCAGGTCCAGAGAGAGGGGGAGGAGAGATCAGAATCTGAGAACATTAGACTGGAATATTCCAACAATGGATCAGAATCTGAGAACATTAGACTGAAATATTCCAACAATGGATCAGAATCTGAGAACATTAGACAGGAATATTCCAACAATATACAGGAGCTTATCCGATTATGTTTGGTATCTTTCTGAATTTGATTGGTTGTCATTATCATTGCGGATCTATTTCGCTCTTCTCATTATTCAATACTTTTATTATCCCTTCCTGGCTATTGTTGGTGTTCCTGGTGAGTATCACTATCCAGATTTTGTTTTATATAAACCAGTTATGAGTGTATTATTATTATTTCATATTGTCTACACTTCCTGCCACTGTTATTGTTCCTGTTGAATCTCACAATCCAGATATTCACTCTACAGACCACTACTAACTGCATCAATGAAGGTGTTCAATTACTGTCTCGCTCTCTGCTCTGGCAGTGTTACTCACGGGTCTCTATGTTGAACTATTCAGTTTCAGGGGAGAACCACAATGTATTGTCTCATTGCCTTTACTGTTAAGAGCATGGAGGTCACTTTCTACTCTTCTGGTTACAAACTCCACTTCCTTCCACTGTTTCCATCCCATTCCTGGCCAATATCTGCAGCTGAAACAGTCAGGACACAACTGTGGGAGATCCCTTTGACTATGAGCTAATTCTTGACACCATACCCTGAACATTTCTAACTTGAAATACTCACCACTCCAGAATATATCTCACTGGTTTATTCCATCTGTTGTTTGAACCTTGAGCTATGAAATACAATCTTAATGAAGCCAATAATCTGCTGCTGACACTCCCGGCTTCAAACCTGCTGAAGCAAATCTGATTCGACCTCACACCAAACTCCCATCCATCTGTCATTCATGTGCACGCAGATGGATATTGCTATTGTGTCTGGCAATGCCTTTATTTTAACATTCTCAAACACTTTAGCTCATCTGTCCATGAAACTTCTCTCGTTCTCTTTACTGATTAACAAAAGGCTTGCCTGTTGTTCGTATTTAAAATAATTTCCTCCATGTGCGTTCCTTCTCAAACAATGAGTTTTGCATGCAGCCACGCCAATCACGCGCGCACACACAGACACACACTCTCTCTCTCAGTCTCTGATGAACACACACACGCGCGCGCAGAGAGAGCAAACCTTCCCACTGTAAGCAGTAAATCTGTTGCGAGTATAGTTAGCATTTGATAGTAAAGTTTGCAATACTATCATGCTGTGCAGATAGTGCAGTTTACTGAGCAACACACTAGCATGCTCTGCACAGCTCTCCATGATGGGCTTTCATCTTGTCCCAGTTTATGTTGTTTGTGGAGTTCTGTGAAGCAGATTGAGAACTTGATGTAACAAACCATTTCAGCTGATCAGACAATGTCTTTATTCAATTCTCATTCTTGTAATTTTACTCCCGAAGATCTCACTTCGCCATGACGTTTACCACATATTTCCACAACATATTTTCAGTTAATTAACTGTCTGTTTCTGTCTTTAATGTGAATCTCTTGTCCCTTTCTTTCTTTCCCTGGCCTTGGGTTTTGGCCTCCCTAGTGTATCGACTGCTGGCATTGTGTAGCTCAGAAATAATGAAATGGGGTGTGTCAAGCTGTTGTTCACTTCCTGGTATGTCCCATGTGGTGGTCCATGGACAGGCGTGTTTCGGAAGTTATGAGAAACATCCTTGTAACTTGGTCTGTACCTGTGGCTGTCGCTCTCAGGTGACCATGCGATCAGTAACTAAAGGAAGCCCACTGAGGAAAGGACCACGCATATAAATTGCCTGACAATGCTGTCACTTTTTTAATAAAAGGTTATTTTCTCCCTTTTTTTAGTAAGAGGCCTTAAATGCAAAACTTCCTACTGAAAACGGCTCAAGTAAATAACTTATGTGGCTTTTAAGGTTTTTAAATAAATAGCAGTAACAATGGCGAGCTGGCACAGACCAGGATTTCTAGTTTTTTTTTATATTGTAGCTATAACAATCACTAGGTGCTTGGGGTCCCAAAAAGGTTGTAAGTTTCAGTAAATTATCCACAGCTGCTATTCTCTCTGGAACCTCACTTGATGGTGTTTCCTCCTGGATTGGAGAACTGTATGCAAGAATGCATGTTTGAATGTTCCTTTTTGCCAAGGGATGTGTTTATGGGATGTTGATATATTGGAACAGTTCATTAGTAGAAGGTACAGTATCCATTATTCGGTTAAGATTGCCAATCGAAAAATTATTCTAAATTCATCTTCATTTCTAATTGGATTTTCATTAGAGTGTTTAAATATATTGTGTTTTTCTTAATGGTGTTTGGTTTGAATAGTTTGACATCTGGAACATCCAACTCACATGTACCTTTAAAATAAGGAAAGGTTGGCATCCAACCTACCTTCTTAAAATAGTTTGAGGCAGTCTGGTTGGTCGATAGCAAACTGGGGACTCTTGTCCGGTTCTAAATCGATAATACCAAATTGGGTTTAGAATTTGCAAATAGGCCATTCTCCCCAACAAGTCCACACCAGTCCTCCGAGGTGTAACCTACCCAGACCCATTCCTCTACCCTATTATTACACATTTACCCGACGAAGGCAACTAACCCACACATCCCTGAAAACTATGAACAATTTATCATGGCCAATACACCTGACATGCACATCTTTGGATTGTGGGAGGAAACCAAATCATCCAGAATAAGCTCACAGAGACACTGGAGAGTATGCACCGGAAGGCTATTGGGTAAAAGGTCGCGTATGGTAGTTGATAGTGTCTTTTTTCTGGATGTTGAATTTGGTTGGTTTAAACAGTATTTTGTGTAAAAATATTTTTCCTTAAGAATTCTCTGGGTGTGGAAAAGTGAAGTTGGCGGTTTTACAAAAGGTAATGTTGGTAAATCTTGAGGAATTGACAGACAACCTGGAGTTGGGGTTGCGATTGTCTGTGAGAAAATGAGAGATAATTACAGCTATAGATCGGCAATAACGTTTAGTGGAATCGCCATCAGACTCTTTGGAAATGGCTGGAATTCAATTTCAAATGATGGTCTTTGAACCTGAGAAGGAATTGAAAGAGTTTGAATTATGATGAAAAGTAGAAATAAAAGAAAGGGAAACGAAGAAGAAAGAGAGAAAATGACAGAACAAAAGCAGAGAGTTTCAACTTAAAAAGTTAGCAATTAGAGACGAAAGTTGATATAGAAGGCGAAGATGAAGGTAGAATGTCGGTGGGATGAGGAGTATAGTGCGGTTGAGCAACACTATTGTAACCAATGTCCTAACGAGGTTCTGATTAAATGCATCCAGGTATTCTCTAAATCCGATGAGAAGGATGGGGAAACCTTTTGAATTTCATTTGAGAAAGTGGCTAAACAAATGCAGACACCAATGACCATGTGGATTTATTTGATCCAAAGCTGATAGGTATTTGCATCCCTATCAGGAGAGGTATCTGGCCAGTATAGAGTGGTGAAGAAAGCCATCTGAAGTGTATATGAGCTTGGGCCAGACACTGACAGACAGCGTTACAGGAATCTAAAAGAGGGTCCCTGGTTAAACGCACATTGAGTTTGAAAGGATCAAACAAAGTAATTTTGAAAGGTGGTAAGGGTATTAAAAACAGAGCAAACCTATGACACTCTTAGAAAGATTCTTATTTTAGAGAAGTTCAACAATTCACTTCCTGCAGTCGTGAGAACTCACGTGGAAGAGCAGAGTTAAAACGGCAAGATTAGAAGCTGAAATGGCTGATGATGATGATTGAGTTCAGAAATCAAAGTTTGGTTTCTGTGAGAGATGGAGAAGAATGTGCGAGGTCTTGTTAAGGTTTACTGGCATAGGCCAGGAGTAGCAGGTAAAGAGGTTAGAGCAGTAAGAGGTCCAGAAGCATGTAATTATTTTAGGCTGAGACATGAGGAGCTATGTCATTCAAAAGGACTATTGGAAGATTAGAAGCACTCCATTATGTAACGTGTGATTGGCGTGTCCACTGGAAACTCAACAGATTTATTCCACAATGGGGAAGGAGCCCTTGAGATTGGTGTTGGCGTTACAACATTTCAGATTTACATTACCAATAACATACCTGAGACAAATCTTTATCACTGATCATAACCCCTTCAAGGTTTTGGAGAAGTTTAGGGAGAAAAATACCAGTCTGTTTCGATTAAGCTTATGATTGCTGCCATTCAGTTTGAAACTCTACAGGCGACTGGGCGATAAAACCTAACTGTGGAGACTGTGATGAAGAAAGACAAAGGCATTCTGTGGCAGGAGTAAAATGACTGAAATCGAAATCGATGTGAATATTTGTATGCTCAGAGTCAATGTAATATATATGCATTTCAGTCTACTAATAGAGGAAGATTAGGAGGTCTAAAATGAATCCACCTTTGTGTATTGATAGATTATTTTATTAAAGATGGAGTTGTGAGGATACTATCACTGTAGAAAGGTTATTTTCTCTTGGGTTATTTTAAAGAGAGGCGTTAAAGGCAGAGGTGCAGAACTGCTGTCTGAAAACATTTAAATCAATAACTGAGATTTTAGGTTTCATTAAAACGGTGGTAACAATGGAAGGGCAGTGGCCATCTCTCCCAGACCAGATTTTCTCATTTTACTTTTAGCTGCAGCATTCAGAAGCTGCTGGGGATCCCAGAAGTGTTGGAAGTTTCAATACATGATCCCCAGCTGCTTTTCTCTCTGAGATCTCTGTTGATGTTATTTCCTCCTGGATTGGAAAGCTGCTGTAAGGATCTGTATTTGAATATATCTTTGTGCCAAGCGGTGTAAACCAAGAAGGTACGGTATGTATTGTTTGTGTAAGTGTTCCAACATATAAGCTATCCCAAAACGTTCTTTTCTTTGATTGTATTTTAACTAAAGCATTTGAATAGATTATATTTTGCTCAATGTCGAGTGGTTTGACTAGTCACAACATAACTGGAACATACACTTCACATCTATATTTAAAATAAGGAAAGGTTTGGGTCTAAACGGCCTTCTGGAAATATTTTGAGGGAATCTGGTCTGGTCGAAAACACTTGTAGCGAGGGGCCTCTGACTGGCTTCTGCAATTGAAAATTTAGTGGAGGGGCAGGGGATGTTTTGCTGGAGGTTGTGCTGTAAGTTGCCTCAACATTCAGGGTGATCTGAGGATTTGGTGACCCAACTCTGGATGGAGCATGGGGACTGCAGCTACAGCATCTGAGCCTGCAACATGAAAAACAAATGGAGCAGAGGCTGCAGAGAGGGGAAGCTCTGAAATCACACAGTGAGTGTTTGTGGGGAAAGGGATCTGCTGTATCCACCCCGGATTTTCCAGGAAAAATTTCCAAAACTCCAATTAACCCAGGATCAAAGTATGAGAGGACCCTGACTGAACAAGGAGCTGGTCACAGAGCGGTGTCACCTCCTTCAACACGACCTGCAGCTTCACACCAGGGGGAGGATGGAGCTGCCAGTGGCTGTGAGGGTCACTGTTTCATTCAGCTTCTATGATCCAGAACTTTCCAGGCAGGACTAGGTGACATATCCATAATCTCCCAGTATCTCAACATCAATGTTACCATTCGGTGATGGAGGATATATATGGTGGATGATGTAAATAGATTGTTTCTCCCTCAGCAGGGAGCTGCTGGTTGTATCTATACTGGATAGTGGGATTCCCGATGCTGTCCATGGCATCTGCAGAGTACCCTTGTCAATGCGGAGATGTAGAGGAACTGAAGGAGCTCTCTCTCTCTCCATTAATGTCACAGTGTGCCCATCACAGTACATCATGTCGGTGAATACCCACTGTCCTGGCAGCAGTCATGGTCTCTTCATTCAGAAGCAGTCAGCCATTCCCATCGTCATCGGGTGTCCACGTAGAAAGGAATGAATATATCTTGGATAAAGGCCGTCCCCTTGATGCACGTTTCAAAACACCATCTCCACCACCAATCAACCATATCAAAGTATTCCATGTGTACGGAGAGCAATGGGGTCACTTGGGGTGTCTGGGAGTAGACGATCAGGGATGGAGCAAACCCTCCCCTGTCTGAACGCATCTGAGTGAACCCCCCAGTACACAGTTTCATTAAGTCCTGTAATCCCTCTCCATTTCAGTGACATATTGCTTTCTATTATTCCTGTAAATGAAATGACAGGTTATATCATGTTAAATTCCACCTGCTAAACTATTATCTATTGCCTTTACATTTCTGAATCTATCTCCAGACTCTCCACCCTCTCTTGATAATTTATTTTCTTGCTTACCACAGCGACATCACGAAGCTCAGCATCTGTATATCTGTTCCATCCACCTGATCATTAATATAGATTGTAAATAGTTGAGAACCCAGCGCTGGTCACTGTGTGACCCTACTGGTTACGTTCTGTCTAACTGATTGAGACTGATTTATTCTGAGTGCTTGCTTCGTGTATGATGCCCAGTCCTCCCCCATTCCAGTGAAACACTGTTGAAGGGTTGAAAAATAACAAAGAGCATCTGTGAGGAATCCAACCCCTCGATGACACTGATGTCAACACGGCCTCTGTTCCACTTTCCTGCCATCTTTCCATCCTAAAACTCTAGTCTCTTGTAGATTGCGCCACATGAAAAAAAATCCACTCCATATCTACACATTCAATTACTTTTAGAATGTTACAGATCTCAATGAGATCTCCTATCATTCTTATAAACTCGAGAGTATAGGCCTAAACTGCTCAATTTCTCTTCATAAGACAAACACGGTGGCACAGTGGTTAGCACTGCTGCCTCACAGCGCCAGAGACCTGGGTTCAATTCCCGCCTCAGGCAACTGACTGTGTGGAGTTTGCACATTCTCCCCGTGTCTGCGTGGGTTTCCTCCGGGTGCTCCGGTTTCCTCCCACAGTCCAAAGATGTGCAGGTCAGGTGAATTGGCCATGCTAAATTGCCCGTAGTGTTAGGTTAGGGGTATGGGTGGGTTGCGCTTCGGCGGGGCGGTGTGGACTTGTTGGGCCGAAGGGCCTGTTTCCACACTGTAAGTAATCTAATCTAAAAAAAAACACTTCAAATATGGAATCAATCTAATGAAGCTCTTCTGAATTGCCTCCAATGGAAATGCCTCATTCTGCCGGACCCCCAAACTGTACTCCAGTTGCATCCTCATTAATGCCTTACATAGCTACACCAACACACCCTACCTTTCTACTCCATCCTTTTATAAATAAACACTGAAATTATGCTTGTATTTCTCATTACTTGCAGTACCTGCAGGCAGGTTTTCTGTGATATGCAAGCAGACACCCAGATCCCTCTGTACATAAACACTTTGAACTTTCTCTCCATTTAGATAATAATTTGTCTTTCTATTATACTGGCCAACTTGAATAGACCCACATTTATTCCCTTTAATTTTCCTTGCTAAATATTGGCCTATTCAAGCAACCTATCCATATAGTTTTAAAATCTCTTGCATCATCATTCCAAAGTAATTTCCCACCGATGTGAGAGTCATCTGAAAATGAGGCATTGTGTTTTCTCTCCCGTCAACCGAGTACAGTAATACCATCAATGCAAATAGTCGAGCCATGAGTGCTGAAATCAATGGCACCCCACAAATTACATTTGCCAAAATAAAATGACACATTTATTCCATCTGTCTCCATTTTGTTGGTTAACCAATCCTCCATCCAAGCGAATAAATTACTCCTAAACCCATGTTGTCTGATCTTACCATTTACTCTTTGGAGAAGCGACACATCCAATGCCTTCAGGAAGACCAGATATGTTCCATCTCCCACGATCCACCTTTTTTGTGACATCTTCACATAACTCAAGCAAACACTTCAAACTTGATTGTCCTTTGTAAAACCATGTTGACTCTGATGGATTGTGGTTTAACTTTGCAAATGTCCTGAACAATGGACTCTAACAATTTGCCTTAAATTACAATGGTTTATTTTTACACTTTAGTCCCGAATGTATACCATTATTATAAGCTCTTCCCTTTCGAAAGCCTTTACGTTTTCTTTGAATTCCTATTTAATGGGCAAACGTTTTTAAGAGATCTGCTCTAGTTGCTGTACAAGAGCCATGTGTGGCTGAATCGACTCATCATCCTGTTGGTGTACAAACTCGATGGGCTGATGTCTTTCTGGTGTTCCCATGTTGTCGTATACAAGGCCAGAATGATCTGCACCTGTTGATCTTTTAGAGGATTGGGAGATTATGGAATCTTACTGTTGCTCTCTAACATTTTGATGGGCTGATGGGTCTTCTCATACTTCTCCATGGAAATATTGAACGGTCTCCTCATGTATCCGGGAGATGGTTCCGAGGGATTGATTGGTCTTATCTTGTTCCCATACAACAGACACGTGTCGAAATTACTTCTTCCTTTCTCATTAAAGAAGTCTCAGATAGTTTTTATCCTTATCCAATTCCCTTGCAATAGGCTCGGTGGGTCTGAATGGCCTCCTGTTATCCCAATGTAACAAACTCCAGTCATTGTGTGACCTCTTCCAGTTCCTATGTTACAGACTTGAGGAGTCTGAATGGACTGATCCTGTTGCTGTTTAACAGGATACTGGTGCAGCATGACCTACTGTTACAGGATTGGATGGCTGATTGGTCTCCTTCTGTAAATGTATATCAGGCTCCAGGGGCTGAATAGCCTCATCCTGTTTTGGTGTAACAGGGTCGAAGGCTTGAATATCCTCCTGTTGTTCCTGTGTAACACACTGGAGAACGGAATGGTTCCTCCACCATCTGTGTAATTCGCCTCACTCGTTGACTACATCTGTCATCTATGTTGAGATAAGGTCATCCTTATTTTTTGTAAACTCCAATGGCTACTGGGTCAACCTGATCATCCTTTCGTTATAAGCTAGCACCTTCATTGCAGGAATCAGTTGAGGGAACCATCTCTGAGTTGCTTCCAATATAACAACATCATTTCTTCACTGAAGAGATTAAATCTGTACACACTACTCCAGATGTGATCTCACTAAGACCCTGTACAGCAGCAGCAACATTTTACCAGCCTGTTGTAATGTTCCCACCCAGGTTAGAGCTATCTCAGCTCTCTGGGGGAATATAGACCGTTGTTGGAAAATCATTGTCCTTTTCTACTCCAACAGCATAACGGGAGATCTGGAGAAATTAAAGTTTGAGAAGTTCATGAATGATTTGGCGAAATGATCTCTGCCATTAATCTCTCCAGAGCCCACATCGCTCAGATTCCACAGAATCTAGGAAGGTGGAGCGCAAAAACAGCAAGGAGGAGCAAACATTGATGAGAGTTGTATATCAAAGTGAAAGCTGCAATACAAATGCTGGACATGTTATAAAACAGGAAATGAGATATACACATTTGTGGGTACTGCAGTAATAATATACTGCTTACATTATATCTAAACTGTGTTAACCCAATTGAATGCTAATGCTGGGAAAATGGATTTCATTACCGCGTGTGAGATGGTTTACATGAACATTATGTCGAGCACTGAGCTGGAGATCAGGTTATTTAGGAATTGGTGTTGAGTGATCAGAAGAGCTAATTGAAAATTTTGCTGGAAAGGATATTTTGGAAACAGTGACCACAATGTATTGGTTTTCTTTTATGCTGTTTGAGTACACGACAGTTTTCGTTGTATTTGAAGTAACCATTTGAAATCTGAGTCATGCAGACCATGAAGGTGTGAGGAGAAAGTGGGGACTACAGATGCTGAAGATCAGAGTCGAAGAGTGTGGTGCTGGAAAAGCACAGCCAGGCAGCATACTAAGAGCAGATAAATCGATGTTTCGGGCTTAAGCCTTTCATCAGGAATGAAACTTATGGGCCTAGGGGGCTGAGAGATAAATGGGAAGAGGGTGCGGCAGGGGGGAAGTAGCTGGGATTATGATAGGTCGATGAAGTTGGGGTTGAAAGTGATAGGTGATGAAGGGAGACAGAACGCCTCATCTACTGCATCCATTAAAGACAATGTGGTCTTCTCTTCATTGGCGAGGCAGGAGGTCAACTTGTAGATCATTTCAGGGAACATCTCTCGGACAACTACATTGAACGACACCATCGCCTAGTGGCTGAGCACTTTAACTCCCCTTCCCACTCTGCCAAGGACATGAGAGTCCTGGGCCTGCTCCATCGCCAAACCCGAGCCACCAGAAGCCTGGAGTAAGAAAGCCTCCCCTTCTGCCTTGGGACCCTCCAACCACAGGGGCTCATAGTTGATTTCCCCATTTCCCCATTTCCCCTAATCCCACCTTATCCTACTCCAACCTTCCAAGTAGGCACCGCCCTTTTGAATGTTCCTTTTTGTCCACCTTCCTTCATCTCAATCTGGGCCACCCTCCTCTCCGACTATCACTTTCAACCCCACCTTCATCTACCTATTAGATGAAAGGAGGCAGCTTAGAAAAATGCCAAGTGTTGCAGTAAGCCAGTGGATTCAGAGAAATGTAGGACCCAGCAAAGAATGACCAAAATCAGAAAGAGAAAAAGCATGCAAACGGAAGGAAAATATGAAGACAGCTAAAAAGCGTCTATCAATGTATGAAAAAAATAAAAACAAGGTCAAATGTGGAACAGTTGGTGTGCGTTCAGGATAATTTATTACAGATTACAGAGAGATCGCAGGGAAAAGAAACAGTGTCTTTGTGTCTATCTCCATGGAAGAATGTCCAGAAATTCTCCCAGAAATACCAAGTGACCATGGGACTTGTGTAAGTAACGTCTAAGATCATTCTTATCAGTGTTGAGGTCATCTTTGAAAAGAAAGCTGGATTGAGTATTTATTAATCTGACAGACTAGATGTACGTCATACAAGAATTTCAGAGGAAGCAGCAACAAACATGTTGATTGCATCGCGGATTTTCACTTTAGTTTCCGACACATTCCCCAAAGGCATTTCGCCAATCCGGATAAGGAAAAGGTTATAAATATTATCCAACAGTTGAAGAAAGGATTAATTTGGAGAACGGTAGACTACAGACCAGTTAACCTGTCATCCGCTGTCAGGTATCTCTTGGACTCGATGACAAAGAACATGCTACTAGATATTTAGAAGGTAAAAGCATAACTGGGGAGTGTGAGAATGTACCGATGAACGGAAAACGAGACGTGGCAAACATTTTTTTGGAATGGTTTGAAGATGATTCTTGTGGACATAGGCAATGAAGAACCAATGGATAATGCATAGTTGCATATTCATGAGCGTTTTTAATGAACTCACATACTGAGCTCATAAGAAAAGTTAAACCGAGGATGTCGTGCATCTAGCGTTGGTGAGACTAAACTTAGACTGTTGTGTATGGCTCAGAGTCCCAATCTAAGAAAGAATATACTGACTACAGAGGAACTTCAAAAGGTATTCTCCAAATTAACCCCTAAATTGGCAAGGTTGTCTGACGGGGTAACTCAGCCTGTAATCTCGAGTTTCGAAACATGAGAGGTGATCGTAGTGAATCTTAGAAACATCGAAAGGACTGAATAACAGAGGGAATTGAGGAAGTACAAGTAGGCGAGATCTGGGAGAATCCCACGATATTCTCCACGAACACGTCGAACAGAATAATCAGCAAACAGTTAGTGTCCATCACAAACCAAAGGGGCAATCTGTGTGTCAAGCTGGAGTACATTGATGGATTGTAACAGGAGACCTTCACATCTATTTTACTTGGGAGAAGGAGGATGCAGGTACAGAATTCAAGAAGATGGACTGGACAACTCTTGAACAGATTGATGTAAAATACGAACAGGGATTTGAGGTTTTGTTCTGTATAAAGTTGGACCAATCTCCATGTCTGAAAGAGTTGTATCACAGGCGGCTGTTGGGGTCAAGGGAGGAAAGACCCTGACTGAATATTTTAATTAGAATCTGACCATAGGGGAGGTGCCAGAGAACTGGAGAACTGCTAATACGATTACACTTCACAGTAAGAGTGGGAGAAATAGTCTAGGTGACTATAGATGAGCGAGTATTAGATCACTGTTAAGGAAACTACTGAAGAAAATAGGGAAGGAGAAAATCGAACTCCAATCAGAGTCACAAGGTTGATCAGGGATAATTATCATGACTTGATCAGAAGGGGAGTCGCATCTAATGGATTTGATTGAATTAGTTTGAGGAGGTCAATTGTTTAGTTTTGTAGGAAGGCCTTTGACAAATTTCCAGCTGGGATACTGAGAAATAATGTAAAATCTCACAATATGAAGGATACCTTGACAGGTTTACAAGGAGATTTCTCTTAATGGCAGCAGGCAGAGGGTGGTGGGAGAAGGCTCTTTGAGCGACTGGAGACCAGTGTCCCCTGGTGTACCACAGGGATCAGTGCTGTGTCCCTTATTGTTTGTGCTATTCATAAAAAAAGATGTGAATGTGGAGGGGGCTAGGTGAAGAGTGGGGGAGGTGTGATAGGTAAGTGTATGTTTGACATAAAGATTGACCGGATGGTTCGCAGTGAGGAGGACGGCCTTAAGTTACAGGAAGATGCAGATGGAATGGTCAGATGGGCAAATCAATGGCAGATGGAATGTAACACTGATAAATATGAGGTGATGCACTTTGCGAGAAGGAACCAGGCAGGGGAGGACTCAATGAATGGCAGCACACTGGGAAACTCAGGTGCTTCTCCACACATCCTTGAATGTGACTGGACATGTTAATAAGCTAGTTAAGAATTGGACCTTGAGTGTAGCATTTCCTAATCAGGAGTAGATTATAAGAGTAATACAGGGCTTTGGTTCGGCCAAAATGGAGTACTGTATGTAGCTCTGGGAGCCACATTCCAGGAAGGATGTGATTGTACTGGAGGGGGTTGCATAGGAGATTCACCAGGATGTTCCCTGGAATGGAGCATATCAGCTATGGAGAGAGGCTGGATAAGCTCAGGTTGTTTACTTTGGAGCAGAGAAGGCTGAGGGGGATGTGATTCAGGAGGATAAGATTATGAGGGACATGGACAGGGTGGGTAGACAGCAGCTGTTGCTTTTAGTCAGAGGGTCAAGAAGAAATGAGCACGCTTTTAAAGTGAAAAGTGTGAGGTTTAGAGAGGATTTAAATATTTTTTCACCTCGAGGATGTGGGGTTCTGGGATTACTTGCTGAGAAGGGGGATGATCACGGGTAACCTCACAATCATTAAAAAGTACTTGGACAAGAACGTGGAAGTGTCATAACATTCCAGGCTATGGGCCTGGTGTAGAAAAGTGGGACTAATATAGATCGTGCTGTATTTCTGTTGGCACAGTGTCTATGCTCCTGTGAGTGTATGGTGTGGAAGGTCAATTATTGAGCAGTTTAAGACAGGAATTGATGGCTTTCTGAAGAGTATATTCACAAGGTTTAAAAGAGTGAACTGTAATAGCTTGTTAAATTATGTCAATGTGAGAAATATGAGAAAACAAGTGCAGTTTCCTGACAGTTTGATACCAGAGAATAGAGAATGGACAATAGGGAAATGGCAGAACTATGAAGCCACTACTTCAGTTCTGTCTTCACAGAACTTTCAAACAATACTATGAGAACCATGTCTGGTGTGGAAAAATGATAGAGTACATTGAACATAGAACATAGTAAGTAAATGGTTTAGGAGAAATTATTGTGGCTGAAAGTATTGGTCATAGGCAACACTAACGTAGATTTATGAAATGGGAATTATGTTTGAGAAACAGAATGGGAGACAAATGAAAGAGAAGCAATGGATGTAAAACATGTGGATTTTTAGAAAGATTTTGGTAAAGCTCCAAGCCCAATTTGCAAAATCAAATCTGAGTGGATTGGGGCTAATATATGGCTATGTTTCCAGAATGGGACAGCTGTCAGGAAACGGTGAATAGAAATAAACAGACTCGTCAAGCAACAGCCTGAAATTGTCTGTAAAGTATGATTCTGTGAGTATGACTATATCGCAGACACCCCATTACCTACCCATAATATCTCCTGTCTTATCAGCAGGACGGACACAGCAGAAGTGGTGGCACAGTGGGATACAGTTGGAAGGGAATTGCTTTTGGAGTTCTCAACAGTGTCTCCGTGTCCCATGATGTCTCATGGCATTAGTTTGCACATGGGAAAGGAAGACTCCTGCTGATTAACATGTACCAGCCTCTCTCAGCTGATGAATCAGTACTCCTCCATGCTGACCAACACTTGGAGGAAGCACTGAGTGTAGCACGGACGCAAGATCTACTCTGGGTGGGGGATTTCAATGTTCACCACCAAGAGTATCTCAGCAACAGCATTGCTGATCGAGCTGGCCAGGCCCCAAAGGATATAACTGCTCGACTGGTTCTGCAGCAGGTGGGGAAAGAACCAACAAGAGGAAAATACATACTTGAACACAGCCTTACGAATCTGTCAGTCGCAGAAGTATCTGTCCATGACAGTATCGGTAAGAGAAACCATTGTGGAGACAAAATCACACCTGCACATTGAGAATAACCTCCACCATTTTTGGTGGTACTATCACGTTGCTAAATAGGGCAGACTTCGAACAGATCTAGCAGCTCAAATCTGGATGTCCATAAGGTGTTGTGGGTCATCAATAGCAGCCACGTTGTACTCCCGCATAAACTCATGGCCTGGCATATCCCCCTCGCAACAACTGCCATCAATCTCGAGGATCAACATTGGTTCAGTGGAGTCTGCAGGGTGGCAGGAGCAGCACCAGGCATACCTGACAATGAGGTGTCAGCCTGGTGAAGCCACCAATCAGGACTACCTGTGCACCAAACAGCATAAGCAGTAAGTGACAGACACAGCTAAGTGATCCCACAAGCAAAGGACCAGATCTAAGCTCTGCAGTTGTTCCACATCTAGCCGAGAAACGTTGGGGACAATTAAACAATTCACTGGAGGAAGAGATTCCACAAATAACCCCTTCCTCCATGATGGAAGAGCCCAACACTTCAGTGTAAGATAAGGATGATGCATTCGCAACAATCTTCAGTCAGAAACGCTGAGTGGATGATCCATTTCAGCCTCCTCCAGTGGTCCTCAGCAATTCAGTTACCAGTCATCAGCCAATTCGAGTCAGTCCACTCGATATCCAGAAACGATTGGAGATACTGGATTCTCCAAAAGTTAGATTAGATTAGATTACTTACAGTGTGGAAACAGGCCCTTCAGCCCAACAAGTCCACACCGCCCCGCCGAAGCGTACCCACCCATACCCCTACATCTACCCCTTACCTGACACTACGGGCAATTTAGCATAGCCAATTCACCTGACCTGCACATCTTTGGACTGTGGGAGGAAACCGGAGCACCCGGAGGAAACCCACGCAGACACGGGGAGAACATGCAAACTCCACACAGTCAGTCGCCTGAGGCGGGAATCTGACACCATTATGGCAATAGTACTGAAAACTTGTGCTCCATAACTTGCCACTCCCCCAGCCAAACTATTTCAATACAGTTATAACTATGGCTTTTCCTCATTATGTGGAAAATTATCCCAAGTATCTCCTGTATATAAAAAGCAGAACAAATCCAATCCGGCCAATTTCCACCCCATCAGTCTACTCTCGATCATCAGTAAAGTGGTGGAAGGTCTCAGTGTTTTAAAGCAGCACCTGCTCAGCAATACCCTTGTCAATGACGCCCAGTTTGGGCTCCACCAGGGCCCCTCAGCTCCTGACCTCATTACCGTGGTTCACACATGGACAACAGAGCTGAATTACAGTGGTGGGGTGAGAGTGACAGCCCTTTAAGTCAAGGCTGCATTCGACTATGTGTGGTATCAAGGGGCCGTGGCAACACTGGAATCAATGGGAATCAGGGGCAAACTCCCTGCTGGTTAGAATCATACCTGACACGTAGGAGGATGGTCATGGTTGATAAAGGTCAGTCAACTCAGCTCCAAGTCTGTAGGAGGCCCTCGAGCAGTGGCCGAAAACTTCTTCAGGGCTACTTCATCAATGACCTTCCCTCCATTTTAAGGTCAGAAGTGGGGATGTTCGCCAATGATTGTACAATGTTCTGCAACATTTGTGGCTCCTCAGATACTGAAGCAGACCATGTTCAAATGCGACAAGATCTGGACAGTATCCAGGCTGACAAGTGGCGAGTAATATTCAGGCCACACGAATGCCAGACCGTGACCATCACCAATAAAATACAATCTAACCTGCCCCTTGGCATTCAATGGTGTTACTGTCACTGAATTACCCAGTGTCAAATTCCTGGTGGGTAATCATTGCTCAGAAACCCACTGGTCTCGCCACATGAACACAGTCACTATAAGAGCAGGTCCGAAGCTAGGAATACTGCGGCGAGTAACTCACATCCTGACTTCCAAACGTCTGTCCATCATCTACAATGCACAAGTCAGAAGTGTGATGGAAGTCTCCCAATTTGCCCGGTTGAGTGCAGCCCCAACAACACTCAAGAAGCTTTATACCATCCAGGACAAAGCAGCCAGTTTGACTGTCCCTTCATCCACAATGCTCCACCATCAACGCTTAGCAGCAGCAGCAGTGTTTTACTATCTACATGCTGCAATGAAATGATTCACCAAAGATCCACAGAGACCATATTCCCAACTCCCATGTCTATCTAGAAGGACAAGGGCTGGAGATGTATGGGAACACTATCATCTTCAGGTTCCCCTCCAAGCCATTCACCATCCTGACTTGGAAATTTATCACTGCTCCTTCACAGTCGCTCGGTCAGAATCCTGGGATTCCCTTCCTAATGGTATTGGAAGTCAACCAAGGCAGGTGGACTGCAGCGTTCAACAAAGCAGCTCACCACCACCTTCTCAAGGGCAACTAGGTGCAAGGAATAAATGCTGGCCCAGCCAGTGACACCCAGATTCACGAAATAAATAAATATAAATTAACAGAGGAATTTTGCTGAGGTGTCGCAGGGATCGGTGCTTGGGGCCCAGCTGTTCACAATGCCCTTTAAACATTTGGTTGCTGAAATAAGATCCAATATATCCCAGCCTGCTGACAGCTCTAACGGATGTGGGATTGTGAGTGGGTGAGGAGGATGTAAAAAAGAATCGAGAAGTCTAAGATAAGTGGAGAGAATGGGTAAATACGTGACAGATGGAGAACAATGTGGATAGAGGTGACGGTGTGCCCTTTGATGGAAACGATAAATTGGCAGCCTACCATTTGAAAGGGATTGGTTGAAATATGTTGATCGACATAAACCTTCTGCATAAACCTCTGAGGCCCATGCAGCGCAGTGAGTTCTGCAACCAGAAGTCAATACTGGGCATGGCATTGGCACGCTTCCCAGTGTACACAGACATACCAAGTGGGGAGCTGCAACACTGAAAAGGATCTGCATCTCCTTGTACACAAGTCGCTGAAAGGAATATTGCAGGAACAGAAATCAGTGAGGAAGATAAATGAAGTGTTGACCTTCATTTCAGGGGGATGTGAGTCCAGGAGAAAAGGTGTCTTACTGCAGCTGTACAGGGCCTTGGTGAGGCATCATCTTGAACATTGTGCAGTATTGTGTGCAGTTTTGGTCTCCTTAACTAATAAAGGACAAACCTGACATTGATGGAGAGCAGTGAAGGACGACCAGACTGATCTCTGGGATGACGGGCTTGTTGAGGGAGCAGAGTTTGGGGAGACCGGGCCAGTATTCCATGGGGTTTAGGAAAATGAATGGAGATCTCAGTGAAATATACAAAATTCTGACAGGGTGAGACAGATTGGAAGCAGGGATGATAATTTCCCTGCCTGGGACATCTAAAACAAGGGGCCACATTATTAGGTACAAGCAGTCACTCTGCATTGAGATGATAATAAATGTCTGCTCACAGACTGGGGAACCTGGGGAATTCGCTCGCAACTGGAAACCGAGACACTGATTATAAATAAGGATTTAGAGACAGTAAAGGGATGGTGGGAGAGCAGGAGTACGGTGTGGAAATGAAGGGACAACCATCATTATATTGAATTGGTTAGCAAACTCGATGGACCAAACGTACTACTGCACCGCCTATTTTATAGCTTCCCAAGGTTACTCACATTAACGGATATGTACATCGTGTGGGGTAAGTGCATTGAGGTGATTTTTTTCCATGAACTAGAATGAGCACGCTAAATGTGTTTTCCATTCCCGCTGTTTGTGTGCAGTCTGTGGGAAAGCTTTGTAAATGTTGTCACAAGCTCTCAGTTATTAGGAAGGAGGTTTCTGCAGGGTCGGCAGGACTGTGTTCCCATTCCCTTTTCCGACATTGATGCTGAGGCTGGGTGTTCTGTCCAGTTTCTTCCTTTCAGACCTCGGAGGAGTTTGATACAAATGAGTGCCCTTGCTTGGGGTTCAGAGACCATTGAAATGTTTATCACATGTCAGCGTCTTTGGAGTCACTTTTAGGTCAGCCCAGGAAATCATGGGAGACTCACTTCCTAAAAGTATATTGGAGAAGGAAATTCTGTTTTCAATCGATATTGGCTTCAAGGTCACTGTTACTGACCCCAGATTTTAGATCTCAATATTTTATTAATTGTCTTTAACTTCCACCCGCTGCCAGATCATTAGCCTGGTCTGGATTCGTAATCCAGTAATATTTCCACAACAGTACCATCTCCACATGGGGACCTATCGGAAACCACACTGAGCAGGTTATTTCTGTGCTGCTTGACAGCTCTGTCAAAAAGAACTCCCACCAATTTGACTGTCGTGATGGGACTGAGGGGGTGGTAAATGGTCAGACTGTAATTATTCCCGTTTTAGGCGAAGGGACTTAGCTGAGTAATTTTCCACATTGCCAGGGGGATGTGAGAGTTGAAGCTGAAATGAAAAAGCTTCTCCAGGGACAGGGCTTGTTGTGCAGCAGAAGTCTTCAGTCCTATTGCAGGAATTGGGTCAGGGCTCATTGCCTTTGTCGTATCTACTGTGTTCAGCTGTTTCTTCATGTCACGTACAGCGAATCGAATTGGTTGAAGACTGGCATCTGTGATTTTGTGGGCATCATGATGAGGGTAGGTTTATCATCGACTCACCACTTCTGGCAGAAGATGGTGCAGATAAAGCATCCTTCTCTTTTACACTGATGTGCAGGTCTGTTCCATTATTTAGGATGGGAATGTTTGTGGAGACCTCTCCTCCAGTCATTTGTTAAATCGTCCATCATCATTTATGATTGACTGTGGCAGAACTGCAGGGCTTCGATCAGATCTGTTGGTCAAGTCTGGTAGCTTGAATGAGTTAGCATCAGGTTAAAGTCCATGTGATTCTGACTCTGACATGTTCACCCACACTCGTCACTGAGCCATAGATGGTGCTGATGGCAATGACAGACTGAGGTTTTATCCTGGTTAAAAGTTCCAGGTTGTGGTTGAATGCATGTCTGCCTCTCCTGCTGCTGTGGTCTACAGCATTACATGAATATGCAGTTTCGAGCTGCAATCTCTGCAATGCAATTCTGCTGTTTGTTCCCCAATTCTCACTGAGACCCATTCACCCATCAGCCCTGCACTCAGTGAGCTAACCTGGTTTCTGATGTGGAAATACTTCAATTTTCAAACTCTCATTCTACTGAGAGTCTGTCTCCCCGGGTCTTGCTTCCAATCTGACACATTCCGCAAAAGCATTTAACTGATCTTAATTCAAATGTTTAATTCACCTGAATGTTTTTCCTTGAGAAATACGATCTTCTGTGTTAAAAGTGAATGTGTTTCCTCTGTTTCTCTCCCTGACCACGATTAAGAGCTCTGTAGTGTCAGAAATGCCAGCCTCATGTAGTTGCAGAGCCAATAAATTCTCTGGATTCCCATTCATCTTCACCACATTGTATATTTTCTCTTTTGGTTTGATGCCTTATCACCCATGGCTGCCTTGTTCTCCCATGAGTATGTTCCAAGTTCTTGGGGTTGCATTTCTGGTATTATCTTCTGAATTATCCCCAGAACCTCCACCCATTGCTGCTCCATGGTCTTTCCTGCTCAGCTCCCCTTCCAATTAACTCTGGCCAGCTACGCCCGCATGTCTTTGTAGTTACATTGCTCAATTATAATCACATTACATCTTGAAGAGAGCGTTAGATATAAACTGAAAGAAGGAGTTTTGGGAGATGGGACACGAAGAATAATTGGTGGATTTCTTAACTTGATACAAAGGGAGAACGAGAGACAGGATATAGATATGGAGATGTGGAAAATAAGAAAACTACGTTATCGAAAGAAGTAGATGAACATCCCCCAATGTTTTGGCAATGCCTGTGTGCTGTGGTACTTTGTACAGTGCATGTACAACAGAGTAATATGTTCAAATGCTGAGTCTGATGCCAGAATATTTATCTCCAATAATATGACTGACACTAGCTTTGGAAAGAACCCAGCAGGCCAATATATTGAAGTTCCAGTAAAAAGGGGATTAACTGAAATAAGTTGGGACACCAGAATCAAGAATTTGGAGCACACATCCTGTTAAGAATGAGAGATTAGAGTTGGGAATCCCAGAAAAGGAGGGAACATTGAGAGCATCAAATCATGTTTTAATGTGTTAACAATTTTATACATCATATGCATTATTTTTCGTTAACTGTGTCTCTGTTATTCATTTACAATGTGTTGTGCACATGTGAAAAATGCGAATTATCTGAACACACACATATTGATTAAACAGTGTATATAAAATCATTGTTCGACCATTGAAACTGTCCTGTTGTCGTGTTACGAGGATACATGAACACCAACTAGCCACGAAAAGACATGGCGCACTATCACTATGTTCCATAGATACAGACAAAGAAGAGCACCACTTTGACTGGGACAAAGCACACACACATACTAAGACACACAAGGACCTTCTTAGAGGAATGGTATTCTAACCAGAAGTCCATCAATAAACGCGTCAATTTAGATCCTGTCTACATTCTCTTGTTAAAATAACCGGAAATGACATCACCCACTTTAAGAAACCAAGACCTATAAATAGAGAGGCAGGACATACCACCAGCACTTCAGCAGATACTCTCACTGATGATGTCACCTAGTCATGGTGACGAAACTTCTGAAAACATACCTTCAAGCTCAGTGAGCTAACTTGCTTACATATAAATTGTTATTATTTTGTTTATTAGTGGAATTTAGGAGTTCTCTTTCGCTCACGTTTTGACAGATTATGATGTGAGGTGAGCTTTTCTAGGTGTGTGGTTTTAATTAACAGAGGGGTTCGACATTGATGTCATAACATAAACGTGGCACTTGGACCGACTTGAACAGAATTGAGATACGACAGGTCCCATCAAATTCCAACTCTTTGCAATTAGTGATTTTGATCTTCAAATAAAACCAGTGGGAAAATTCGTTTAATTTTGTTACTTGTGATTGGTTAAATGAAAAGTGAGGGAAATGGCTTTTAACATTACTGAAGGGGTTCCCAAATTTTCCAAGGAAGTTTAGAAAGAAAGAAGGAGGACATTTTTTAGAATTAGTAAATAGGTTGAAATTGGGTTTAACCAGGGAGAAAAGAGCAGCTGAAATTGTAATGGAGTTAATTAAGCACTTTGATGTATCAGAGAAATAGGCAACTGCAGTAGAGTTATAAAAAACTTAAATGGCAAATGTGGCAACTGGAGTTAGATGATAAATAAAGGGACGGAAACAGAGAGACGAAAGAGAAAGAGAGGAAAAAGAAAGAGAGAGGGGATTTGAAATTCAGAAGTTGGGCATTAGACAAGAAATTTAAATTAACAGGATGGGGATGAATGGAGAACGTAGGGATGTATACAACTGGGTTAGTATCTTGCAAAATTATGGTAAGAAAATCGTCAAAACCTTTTTTGTTTCATTTGAAACAATGGCTCGGCAGATAACGTATCCAGTGAACTTGTGGGTAATACTCGTTCAGACTATGTTGGTGGGCACAGCTGGTAAGGCATGTGCAGCGCTGTCAGATGAGGGATCAAGAGATTATCAAGATGTTAAATTGACTATTTTGATTAGTTATGAATTGGTACTAGACGCATGTAGACAGAAGTTCAGAAAAAAAGAGACGGAACCAGGTCAGACTTACATTGAGTTTGAAAGAATTAACCACAGTCATTTTGATAGATGGGTGCTGGCCGTAAAAATTGATAAGAAATGTGAGGCTTGAAGGGAGATTAATCTGCTGGAGAAGTTAACAGACTCACTTCCAGAGATAGTAAGAATTCATGTGAATGAATAGACAGTTCAAGACGTGGGAAGCGCGGCAGAAATGGCAGGTAAATATGCATTGTGGGATGTGATGAAATTTTGCTTCTGGCAGGAATTTCATCCTGTGAGGGATAGAAATTGGGAGAAGGGACAATCACACATTACAAAGCGAACAGTAGCTCACAATAGTTTACCACAAGTGAGAAAGAAGCCCAAGGGGGCTGAAAGGTGGTGGAAGGCCTCAGGTGCTCTCACTATAAGGGAGTGGAACACATAAAATTACAATGCTGGTGGTTTAAGAAGGGCACAGGGAAAAAGTTGTTTTCACTGCAGTAAGCTGGGACACACCGTGCTGGGCGTTAAAGGAAGACACTTTGGGGAAAGATGTGGTAGAAGAGGCTAAGCCTAGTGAAACTGGTAAATGAGACCCCAAGTGGAGCTGAGGAGCTGCAGGAAATTGCACAGCCTAGGCCAGGGCTGGGTATGGAGGCAGTGCCTGATCTCTCGAAAGAATTCGTCTCTGTAGATAAAGTTTACTCAGAAAGAACAGGGGGAGAAGGACAAGAAGTTATAATTTTGTGAGATATGGGATCTGCACAGTCTCTAATAGTTGAGAAGTGAGGCGCCAGAAAAGCACAACAGATCAGGCAGCATCCAGACAGCAGGACAATCGAATATCAGGCAGAACCCCATCATCAGGAACATGGTGGGGGGACAAGGGGGCTGAAAGATAAATACGAGGGGAGTAGCTGAGCTGGTGGGAGGGTCACTGGGAAGGCAATAAGAAGATGTAGGTGGGAGTGATAGTGATATGTCGTAGGGTAGGGTGGAGTCGGTAGGTGGGAAGGAAGATGGTTAGTTAGGGCAGTCCAAGAGGGCAGTGCAAGGTTGTACGGTTGGATATGGGAGAGGTTGGTGGAGAGGAGATTTGGAATTTGGTGAAGTCAACGTTGATGCTGTACAGTTTGAGGATTCCAGCTGTCCAACCACCGATAGGAGTCCTATCACCCTCCTCTCCGACCTATCACCATCACACCCCACTTGCATCTACCTATCGCCTTCCAAGTTCCCTTCCACACCAGCTCCACCCCCACCCTCCCATTTATTTCTCAACCTCCTTCCCCCTCCCTTACCTCCCACTTTCCTGATGAAGGATTTATGCTCCTGCCCCTCGGATGCTGCCGACGTGCTGTGCTTTTCCAGCCCCACACTTTTCAACTCTTATCTCCAGCATCTGCAGCCCTCACTTTCTCTCGGCCGCTAATACTAAGAGATGAAAGATTTTTTCACACGTTCTGGCATGTTAATCAAGAGCGTGTTAGTTTGTGGAATTGGGAAATAAATTAAGCATTCCCTTCTGTAACATCAGATGGAATGCCAAAAAAAGTTTGGGGAAGTAACAGTGACAGTGAGTAACAGAGTGTCAGTTCTAGGAATACAGTTTGTTCTTGGGAACGATTTAGCAGGAGGCGAGGTGGGAGAGGCACCCCTTGTGTTGGGAAGCCAAAGGAAGACTAGGGAATTGGTGCGTTAAAAGAAAATTACCCAGGAATTTTTCCAGACTGTGTAGTAACAAGATCCCACTGTCATAAGTTACAGCAGGAAGGAAAAACGAACGAAAAAGACAAATGGGTTGATGCTCAGTGAACTGACCCCCTGTTTGATGTAACGGTGCAGGATAAACCTGAACAGGCAGAGGATCAGGCAGAGGGGTTTAGTCCAGAAAGGCTAATGGACTTACAACAGATATATGCACACACATTCACACGCACATACACATGCACGCACACAGAAAAGGGAATCAGAATATATTGTCGAACGTTATTAACTTAAAGATAGAATCATAAAATTAAAATGGAGACCCCGATCGGTTAGTGCAGAAAGGAAATGGTCCGAAGTGCACCAGATTGTGATAGCAGTAACGTACAGTGTTACGGGTAGCACATAAACGAACTGCAGGTGGTCGCTTAGGTGAACAGAAGACTCAGGCTAAGGTACAGAAACATTTCCACTGGCCTGGAATGCACAAGCACGCTGTTAATTTTTGTTTTCCGTGACATACATACCAAATGGTAGGTAAGTAACAGGCAGTAATAAAACCAGTACCTTTCTTGGCGATTCCTGCATTCGAAGAACCTTGCACGAGGGTTATGATTAATTGTGTAGCTCCCCTTCCTAAAGTAAAAGTGAAAACCAATATTTGCTGATCATATTGGATGTGTCTACCAGATTTCCAGAGGCTATTCCATTATTGGAGTGTCAAGGCAAAAAGGGAGGTGGAGGAGTTGGTAGCTTTCTTTACTCACTGTGGACTGCCCAGAGAGATTCAGTCAGACCTCATCAGATCTCATCAAATGAGATCCTCAGAAAGGATCTCATTTTACCGCTCAGCTGTTTAAGGAAGTCATGGATGGCTTAGGCATACAGCACTTCAAATCAAGGGCATCCCATCCTGAATCCCAGGGAGCCTTGGAAAGTTAGCATCAGATGCTGAAGACTATGTTAACAGCGTACTGTCAGGGTTGGCCAAATGATTGGGATAAAGGTGCCCCATTAAATTGTTTGCCATTAGAGATGCCGCAAATAAATCTACTCACTTTACTTCCTTTGAGTTAATATTCGTACATGAAGTGAGAGGTTCTTTGAAATTAATTGCATATAAATTGACAGAACCCAAGCCGGAAATCTCACACCTGGATTATGTGTATGAGGTGAAGGAGAGTGTAGATGGAGTAGGTGAGTTTGCTAAACAGTATCTGAAGAGCACAGCATAGAGTGAAGCAGGTGGCAGATAAAAACACTGAAACTTTGAAAATTTCCCGAGGGGATGACGTATTAGTATTGCCACCAGTGGTAAGAAATTTCTTCAAAGCCAGGTTTAGTGGCCCCTTTCAAATTAAAAAGAAAATGTGGAGTCAGTTAAACTATCTAGTAAAGATACCAAAGATGACAAAAAAACTTTAACAAGTTTTTCATCCATTATCTATATGAATGAATAATGCACCACACAATTTAAGACTCAGAAACAGAGTTGTGGCCATATGAACAAATGGTGCATTTTATCTGTATGATGTAGTGATCTTTAGCAAGTGATTGAAAGCAGTTGGCAGAGCATGTTGAACGATTACAAGAAGGAAACTTGGTAATAAACTTCAAGAAAACATAATTCGCGAAGGCAGTGGTGACGTACTTGGGACATCACATTGGACATGGAAGGTTGACCCCATGGAACACAAAGACGAAGGGCATTGAGGAATTTCCACGAACATGCTCGAAGAAAGAGATGCTTCGATTTTTGGAACTGAGTGGATTCTATCGGAAGTTTGTTAAAAACTTCAGCAGCGTATTGGCACCACTGATGGATTTATTAAAGAAGGAAACTGAATTGTGGTAGAGAGAACAATGCCAGGAGGCATTTGAGGATTTTAAATCAGGATTAATCACCACACCAGCTTTAGCGACACCAAATATTCTGAAACCCTTTGAAAATTGTGTTTGATGCTCGGGATATCGGGGTCGGAGATGTATTGATACAGAAAGATGATGATGGAACTGAATGGCTAATTGGCTACTTCGAAAAAACTCAATATCCACCAGAAATAAAATACAAAATCTCCATTATTGAACAAGAATGATTAGGTTTCACACTGGCCTGACAATATTTTAATGTATATATGACAAACAAATTGTCGGAGATTTTGGAATATTTAAAGACCAGAATATGAGACTATTTAATTGAAGTCTTACCTTACTGACTTTAAACTCACAAAATGTACACGCTGTGGCTCCTACAATGTGATCGCAGATGGGTTTTAGCGGATTTAAAGGAAAGCAGTGGAGATAAGATTTGACTTATTCCAGTGTTGTATTGGTGTGCAGAATTAATATGAATGATATAACTGAGATTAATACTTTTGTATTTCATATAATTGGGATTATGAATTAGAGGAAAAGAAATGTAGCCATCTTTTCATTCTGCTGGTTAATTTTATTTTTTGAAGTGGGAAGATGTTATGAGCCAAAAACATGTATGCGCACTTTAAGACAGATCGGGTTTTGTTGAATAGAAATTAAAGCCACAGATGCCACCTAAAGGTCACACTGTTCCACATGTCACCATTACCTGAGAAATTGATACCTGAGTTTTCGTTGCTTGTTTGACAGCCATTCAAAAGCAATCAAAGAGTTTAAATAATGCACAGGATACCGGAAACCAACAGAATTTGAATATTATTTTTTGGACACCTGGACAGCAATCAAATTATGAGAACTATTATATCATTGGGAGTATACAAACCAGCAGTTTGAACACTGGAGGGAGAGCTGCTGCCATCCAACAGCAGAGTAACTGCTGTAGAGCAGGAGTGCTAACTGGCCATCTCAAACACTCTCTATCAAAGACACATGTTCATCTAAACCTACTTGCAATAAAAAAACCCAGGGAGGTCAGCAGCTGGAAGAGTGAACACAGCGGGGAAAATAGAGACTGTGTGGTCTTGAGATTTTAATGTTTCATATGTGGGTTGTTGGAACAGCATATTTTTACAGAGTTGGATTCAGATAGTAAGTAGCTAAGAAAAGAGGGGCTTGTATTTGTGAATAGTTGTTGTTTAGTGTTCACTATTAAAGTTAAGAAACTAACTTGATAATTTTTGCTTAAATAGTGGAATATAGGAGATCTGTGTGGCTCATATTTTAACAGATTACGAGGTGAGGCGAGCTTTTCTGGGTGTTTGGTCTTATTAATAGAGGGGTACGAGTCCACCTTTTAAATATCCATCATGCTAACCCCATTTCCCTGCAGTTGGCCCATATGCTTCCAGTCCTTTCCTATCCACATATTTATCGAAATGTTTTTGAAATGTTGTTAATGTACCCCCCTCAACCACATCTGCTGGCAACTCATCCACGTACCAGCCCTCTGTGTAAAGAAGTGGCCCCTCAGGTTCCCTTTTATTCCTTCCCCTTTAACCTTAAACTGATCCCCTCTAATCCTCGAATCTCTACACCTTGGAAAAAGACTGAGAACATTAATCCTATCCTACCCCTCGTGATAGTATACAGCTCTCTAAGGACTCCCTCAGTCTCTTACACGCTAAAGAAAAGGTCCTAGCTTGTCCAACCACTCCCTATAACTCAGAAAATTGGGTCCTGGCAACATCTTTGTAAATTTCTTCTGCACTCTTTCTCACTTAATAACATCCTCCCCATAACAAGGTGACAAAGCTGAACACAATACTCCAAGTGCGGCCTTACCAAAGTCCTGTGTAACTGCAACATAAAGTCCCAACTTCTATACTCAATATCGTGCCTGATGAAGGCCAATGTGCCAAAAGCTTCTTCACTGCCCTATCTACCTGTGTCTCCACTCTTAGAGAACCGTGCACCTGAACACCAAGGTCCCTCTGCCAACCGCATCCCTTAAGACCCCTCCCATTCACCATGAACCTCCTACCTTGATTTGAGTTTCCAAAATGCAAGACCTCAGGCTTCTATATTAAATTCCATTTGCCATTTCTCTGTCAATTTCCCACCTGATTAAGGTCCTGATGCAATTTCTGATAAACTTCCTCACTGATCATGCTCCCAATTACTTTAGATTAGATTTTTTAGATTAGATTAGATTTCTTACAGTGTGGAAACAGGCCCTTCGGCCCAACAAGTCCACACCGCCCCGCCGAAGCGTAACCCACCTATACCCCTACATCTACGTCTACCCCTTACCTAACACTACGGGCAATTTAGTCTGGCCAATTCACCTGACCTGCACATCTTTGGAATGTGGGAGGAAACCGGAGCACCCGGAGGAAACCCACGCAGACACGGGGAGAACGTGCAAACTCCACACAGTCAGTCGCCTGAGGCGGGAAATGAACCCGGGTCTCTGGCGCTGTGAGGCAGTAGTGCTAACCACCGTGCCACCGTGCCGCCCACTAGTGTCATCTGCAAACTTACTAATCATACCTTGTACATTCTCAACCAAATCATAGATAACAAACAGCTATGGACCAAGCCTCTGGTCTGACAAACATCCTTCCACTCAACCCTCTGCTTCAGACCATCAACCCAACTGTGTATCCAATTGGCCAGTTCCCCCCGCATTCTACGAAATGTAACCTTCCTGAGCAGCCTGCCGTGTGGAACCTAATCAAAGGCGTTACTGAAATCCATGGAGACTACGTCTATCACTCTGCTTCCGCCCTCCATAGAGAACAATAGGCTGTCTTCGTGGAGATGGAAGATGCCTTCTTGAGACTTTACACAAGACATATGGCTTTCCTGCTCACCACTAGAAAACCACGTTAATGTCCCACATGTGTATCAGAACCAACAGAGCCAAGAGGAACAACGTGGAGCAGTCTGTCTTTGCAGCTTCTGCCCCACTTGTTCATCATGTTGGATCATCAATTAGGAGACAATTAAGACTGCCGATGCAGGAGATCAGAGGAGAGCATCAATTGCTGGAAAGGCACAGCGGGTCAGGCAGCATCCCAGGAGCAGGATAATCGAAGTTTGAGGCATAAGACATTCATCACGAATCAGCAAAAATTACCTCATTCTGCCCCCCTGTAAGTGCATTGAGGTGGGAATGGCCTCCTGCTGTTCCTGTGTAAGTGACCCAAGGGAGTGATTGGCTTGAACCGCATCCAATTGGACAGGGCCAAGGGCCTGACTGATTAACCCTGGTTCCTGTTTGACTGCTCATTGTGCTGACTAGTGTGACAATGCTGCAGCTTTAAGAGGTTATTTTGTCCGGGTTTCTTTTAAGAGAGAGATTGAACGATCGTTACCGAGCTGGCTAGTTAAGACTACTTGAGTAAACAGCTCGCGAGGCCTTGTGTTTATTTTAATGCAGCCTGAATGGGTGTGGCCAGCTCTCACAGATTAGGATCTCTGGGTTTTCGTTTCTCAGCATCATCAGAAACTATTGGGGTCTCCACAGAGTTGGAAGCTTCAGTGAATGTTTCCCGGTTGCTACCCTCTCTGAAGTTTTTCTTGATGTTGTTTTTAATTCCTGGATTGGAGAAATGTTTGTGACAATCTGTGTCCTAATATTTATTTTTGCCAAGGGGCTGTGTTTATGGGAGGTCCCTATATTGGAACAGTTCATTAGTAATAGTTCCTAGATCTATTATTCTGCTAACTTGTCCAATAGAATTACGTTATTCTAAATTCCTCTTTGTTTGGTTTCATTTTCTCTTTCGTGTTTAAGTAGATGGTGTTTTGCTTCACACCGAGTAGTTTGATCAATCACATTGCATCTGGAACGGACACTTTACATTTCCTTTAATATATGAAAACATTAGAGTCAAGGCTACCTCCTTCAAATATTTTCGACGGACTCTGCTGTGGTCCATCACACTGGAATCCTTCTCTTCCTGAGTAATAGGCTGGAGGCACTGAATGGGCTGTCCCTGTTCTACTCTAATACTGTCAATGGGCTGAATGACTTCTCCATATTCCAGTGAAACCAGCGTGAGCTGCTGAATGAACTCTTGTTTTACTTTGGCAATGTACAGTGCCCATCAGTGCTGTTACATGAATGTTATGGACACTTTAACAGCACAAGCCGCAATGGAGTCTGGATCCTGCTAGACATGGACAAAGACCAGTTCAGGAGCTGACGGGGGACAAAACGTTCTGAACATTGTGGAATCTTCAGCAACCATCCCCACTTCTGATCTTATGGTGGGGAGGGTCGGGGCGGGGAGACATTGATGAAGCAGCTGAAGATGTTTGTGAAGGGGAAGCGACCCAGAGGATGTCCCACAGAGGTGACCCAGGACTGAGATGGTGAACATCTTCCTTTGTGCCATGTTTGACCCCAAACACTGGAGAGTTTACTCTGATTCCCATTAAGTCCAGTTTTATTAAGCTCCTTTAACAGAAGTCAACCACTGCCTTGATATCGGGGCCAGTCATTTTTACCTGAACCCTTGTCTCAACCTCTTTTGTTCACATCAATAGGCCTTGACATAGGAGCAGCAAGTGTTTTCTTCAAACAGGTGGGATTGAATGTCAGGATTTCTCTCCTCAAGGGTGTTCGGGGAGCTGGATGACTGAACGTATTTGAAGAGGAGGTAGATGGAAATTGAATGTCAAAGAGGTCAGGGCGATGAAGAATTGGATTTGAAAGAGGATTTGAGACGAAGAGCAGATCAGTCATGATCTTAGTGAAGGGCAAGGCAGGCTTGGGGGTGAACAACATACCCCTGTTTGCGATGTTCTCCCATTCTGTTATTGGAAAGTTAGTGGGTGTTATTTTCATGTATGTTCTGTTATTGAATGTTGTTGACAAGGAGACCAGAGGATTTTGTGAGCAATCCCTGAGTGAGGTATGGGAGCTGTATTCACACTGAATCTGGGTGTACAACATGACCAACAAATGAAGCACAAGTTGCAGTGAGGGGAAGCTCTGTGAAGCTAGATGAGGGGCCTCTTTCCTACCCAGCCTGGGTTTTCTAATGACATTCCTAATTCACTTCAAACCGTGTGGGACAGTACTGAGGGGCTGAATGGTCTCCTGTGTTTCTGTGCAACAGGTTATAGGAGTAAGTAGGCTCCAACTTCTCCTGACTAGCAGGTTTGAGGGGCTGAATGGAACACAGGAACATGGGAGTGAGGAGCAGGAGTGGGTCATTAGATACTTTGAGCCTTCTCCACCAGGCACTAAAATTGTAGCTGATCAGATTGGGGTCTCAGCCCCACTTTCCTGTCTGCGTCCCATTGTGCATGACTCACTTCTTTGTCAAATATTTAACTAACGCAGCTTTCAATCAATGTGAACATAGAGACACGATAACATTCCACTGAAGAGAATTCTGACTTGAAAAGTCCTTTCAGAATTATTCATCATCCCTCTTATAGAATCAGAGAGTCATGCAGAATGGAAACAGACCTGTTAGTCCAATCTGTTCACTCCGATCAGATATCAAATCTGATTTAGTCCCATTTGCCAGCATTTGGCCAATATTCCTCCTGTGATTGTACCCGCCTTGACCACTTCCTCTGACTGCACTTTCTGTCCACACACCACTCTCTGTGTGAAATATTTACCTTCAAGTCCCTTCTAAATCATTCGCCCTCTCCCCTCCAACCTATGCTTCTTGTTCTGGACTCCCCGATCCTTGGGAGCAGAACATGGCTGTTCAGAATATCCATGCCCCTTATGATTTTATAAACCTCTATAATGTTGCATCTCAACCTCTGACACTCCAGGGGGAAATACCTCAACGCAATTAGACTCACCCTATCGCTCAAGCCTCCAGTCCTGGAACATCCGTGTAAGTCACTTCTGCAGAAAACCGAGTTGTACGCAGTATTCTTTAAGTGGCCTCACCAACATCCTGTACAGATACAACATGCCATCACAAGTCCTATACTCAATGATTAAGGCAAATGTGCCAAATGTGTTCAGCACCACTCTGTCTACCGGCGACTCACTGCTACAGGTAATCATGTACGTAAACATCAGAAAGTTAACATGATGGTAGTGCCAGCAGATAGGAGGACCAGTGATACATTGATCATTATTAAGATTAGATTGTGTTGGGAACATGAGCTTAACATGTCAGGAAGTGAAATCAAATCAATGGGTTCACGGTGGTTAATGTACAGAATAACAGATTGAGAATAACGGAGTGAGTTACAGCCTGGAATCTAATCGAGGGGTTCGGTGGTTAATATATAGAATACCAGATACCCTGGAGTGAGTTACAATCTGGAATCTAATCAAGGGGTTCGGGGTGGTTTATATACGAATAACAGATACCCCGGAGTGAGTTACAGCCTAGAATCTAATCGAGGGTTTCAGGGTGGTTTATATACAGAATAACAGGTAGCCCGCACTGAGTTACAGCCTGGAATCTAATTGCAGGGTTCAGAGTGGTTTATGTACAGAATAACAGATACCCCGGAGTGAGTTACAGCCTGGAATCTAATCGAGGAGTTCAGGGTAGTTTATATAGAGAATAACAGATACGCCGGAGTGAGTTACAGCCTGGAATCCAATCGAGGGGTTTAGGGTGGTTTATATACAGAATAACAGATAGCCCGGAGTGAGTTACAGACTGGAATCTAATCGAGGAGTTCAGGGTCGTTTATATACAGAATAACAGATAGCCCGGAGTGAGTTACAGCCTGGAATCTAATCGAGGGATATGTTAACCTTTTTATGTGAAATAACTTGTAACTGGGAGTGAGTCACAAAGTGTACTATTGGCCAAGTGGTTTCAAATCTTGACTCACATAAACACAATGCAGTCACAAACTACACAACTTTACTGACTCCCAATTTTCCTAGTTTGAGGACTATTCTCTTGTATTCCCCTTTCACTGAAAGTATTAATATACCTTTTATACTGCACTGCCATTCTGGTTACAGTGCTGCCTATCTCTCACTGTCTCATTTATCTTCAATCCTGTTGAACGATACTTAAACCAACAGATGCACAAAGTTCCAGAAAGAGTTTTGTTCAATTGCAGGTGCAGTATTTTCTTTTATTTGCAGACAACACACAAGTTGAACACTCAGAAGGTCAGTGTGGGATTTGAGAAAACCTTCAATTTGGGATAGACCTAGCCAGGCAGGATTCTGATCCAACTCTGTAAATCTACAATTCAGTGGCTGAGCTCTATCAGGTTTTGTATATTATGTTTCTCTCATATATTAGGAGCTTGGAAAGTAAGGCAGACCTTACTGGAAATATCACATTGTCTCTCCGCATTCACTGTAAGCAGGTTCTGGGATTTACATTTTAATCACCTTCAAAGAGCTGTCTCCATTTCCTATCTCACTTCGCATCAATGAATGGAAATGGCTTTTGATACATTGCCCCCTCTCCCTTGCTGAAAGTATTCCTGACACAAATCAGTGAGGCAGACATTTTAGATTTGTCCACAGCCACCATTTTATATCAGCAAAACGATGACATTGAGGTTATAAATAAGGAAAAGCAAGAGAGACTGGCAACCTCAATACAGTTTGAAAATATATGAAACATTGAACACGCATACAGAATCACACAAACAGACATACACAGACACACAGAATCACACACACAGAGATACAGACACCTTCCAGAAGCTGTCTCCATTTCCTATCTTGCAAGGGAATTCATGTTATGATGATGCATTTATGCAGGACAGTAAACAGCTTTTGAGACTTTCCCCATTGTGACAGAAATTCAGCCCCAGTCTGAAACTTGGAGATATGTAACAGGACAGAAATGAACCAGCAGCTTTCTGTGTTCCTGCTCCCAATGTAACATTTGACCATTTAGTTTATCTTGTCTTCGGTCTAACATCCAACAAGGATCACTTCACAGATCCAATAACAGATCCCCAGGAGTGAGTTCCAGACTGGAATCTAAATGAGGGGTTTCGGGTTTACATACAGCATAAGAGAGACCCAGGAGTGAGGGACAGAGTGGAATCTAACCGAGAGGTTTGAGGTGGTTTACAAACAGAATAACAGATAACGAGTAGTGAGTCACAAAATCGCGGAGTCATACAGTCCTAGAGATGTACAGCATGGAAACAGACCCTTTCGTCCAACCCGTCTATGCCGACCAGATACCCTAACCTGGTCTAGTCTCTTTTTCAAGCACTTGGCCCATCTCCCTCCAAATCTTCCCATTCATATACCCATTGAGCTGCATTTTAAATGGTGCAATTGCACCAGCTTCCACTACTTCCTCTGACAGTTCATTCCATTCATGTACCACACTCTGACTGAACAAGTTGCCCCTTAGGTCTCTTTCATATTACCTCTCACACTAAACCTCTGCCCTCTAGTTCTGGACTCCCCACCCCAAGGAAAAGACTTTGTCTATTTATCCTATCCATGCCCGTCATGATTTTATAAACCTCAATAAAGTCAGCCCTCAGCCTCTGATGCTCCAGGAAAAACAACCCCAGCCTATTCAGCCTCTCCCTGTAGCTCAAATCCTCTAACCCTGGCAAGCTCCTTGAAAATCTTTTCTGAACCCTTCCAAGTTTCACAACATCCTTCCGATAGGAAGGAGACCAGAATTGCATGCCATATTCCAACAGTGGCCTAACCCATGTCCAGTCCAGCTACAACATGACCTCTCAATGCCTATACTCAAAACTCTGACCAATAAAGGAAAGCATACGAAACGCTGCCTTCATTATCTTATCCACCTGCCACTCTACTCTCACGGAGCTACGAACCTGCACTTCAAAGTCTCTTTGTTCAGCAACTCTCCCTCGGACCAGAACATTAAGTGTATACATCCTGCTCAAATTTGCTTTCCCAAAATGCAGCGCGTCGTGTTTATCGAAGTGGAATAGAATTGAAGGTTTTGGGGTGTTTTTGAAACATGCCAGTCACACATACATGGAAGTGAGTTACACGTTGGAATCTAATCGAGAGGGTTCCGGGTGATTCATATAATCCCGACCGTGGGGAAACAAGCCCTTCAGCCCAACATGACCACACTGACCCTCAGAAGAATAACCCATCCAGATCCATTTCCCCACAATTACCCCTGACTAATGCAACTCACCTACACATCCCTGAATACCATGGGCAATTTTAACAGGGTTTGGATTGGATGGTTAATATACAGACCAACAGATACCCAGGAGTGTGATACAGACTGGAATCTAATCAAACGATTGAAGTGGCTAATGTACAGAGTCTCTTAAAATTGGAAGTCAGTTACACATTGGAATTTTATGAAGGGGATTCGGGACGATTGTGTGTACAATAACAGACACCCCAGAGTGAGTTACAGACTGGAATCTAATCGAGGGTTTCAGGGTGGTTTAGATGCAGAATAACAGGTAGCCCGGAGTGAGTTGTAGAGTCAGAGAATCAGAGAGATGCCCAGCATGGAAACAGACCCTTCGGTCCAACCTGCCAATGCCGACCAGGTATCCCAACCCAATCTAGTTCGACCTGCCAGCACCTGGCCCATGTCCCTCCAAACCCTTCCTCTTCATATACTCATCCAAATTCCTCTTAAATATTGAAATTGTACCAGCCTCCACCACTTCCTCTGGCAGGTCACTCCATACACATACCATCTTCTGCGTGAAAAGGTTGTCCCTTAGGTCTCTTTCATATCTTTCCCCTCTCAAACTAAACCTATGCCCTCTAGTTCTGGATTCCCTTACCCCAGGGTAAACCTCGATAAGTTCAGCCCTCAGCCTCCGACACTCCAGGGAAAACAGCCCCAGACTGTTCAGCCTCTCCCCATTGCTCAAATCCTCCAACCCTGGCAACATCCTTGTAAATCTTTTCTGAACCTTTTCACGTTTCACAACATCTTTCCGATAGGAAGGAGACCAGAATTGCACGCAATATTCCAAGAGTGACCGAACCAATGTCCTGTATCGCCGCAACATGACCTCCCAACTCCTGTACTCCTGACCAATAAAGGAAAGCATACCAAACGCCTTCTTCACTATCCTTTCTACCCGCAACTCCACTATCAAGGAACTATGAACCTGCGCTCCAAGGTCTCTTTGTTCAGCAACACTCCCAAGGACCTTACCATTAAGTGTATAAGTCCTGCTAAGATTTGCTTTCCCAAAATGCAGCACCTCGCATTTATCTGAATTAAACTCCATCTGCCACTTCTCAGCCCATTGGCCCATCTGGTCCAGATCCTGTTGTAATCTGAGAAAACCCTCTTTGCTGTCCACTACACCTGCAATTTTTGTGTCACCTGCAAACTTACTAACTGTACCTCTTATGCTCGCATCCAAATCATTTATATAAATGACAAGAAGAAGAGGTCCCAACACTGATCCTTGTGGCATTCCACTGGTCACAGTCCTCCAGTCTGAAAAACAAACCCTCCACCACCACCCTTTGTCTTCTACCTTTGAGCCAGCTCTGTATCTAAATGGCTACTCCTCCCTGTATTCCATGAGATCTAACCTTGCTAATCAGTCTCCCATGGGGAACCTTGTCGAACGCCACACTGAAGTCCATATGGATCACATCCACTACTCTGCCCTCATCAATCTTCTTTGTTAATTCTTCAAAAAACTCAATCAAGTTTGTGAGACATGATTTCCCACGCACAAAGCCATGTTGCCTATCCCGAATCAGTCCTTGCCTTTCCAAATACATGTACATCCTGTCCCTCAGGATTCCCTCCAACAACTTGCCCACCGCCGAGGTCAGGCTCACCGGTCTATAGTTCCCTGGCTTGTCTTTACCGCCCTTCTTAACCATTGGCACCACGTTTGCCAACCTCCAGTCTTCTAGCATCTCACCTGTGATTATCGATGATACAAATATCTCAGCAAGAGGCCCAGCAATCACTTCTCTAGCTTCCCACAGAGTTCTCGGATACACCTGATCAGGTCCTGGGGATTTATCCACCTTTAACCGTTTCAAGACATCCAGCACTTCCTCCTCTGTATATCTGCAACATTTTGCAAGATGTCACCATCGATTTCCCTGCAGTCTATATCATCCATATTCTTTTCCCCAGTAAATACTGATGCAAAATATTCTTTTAATATCTCCCCCATTTTCTGTGGCTACATACAAATCCCGCCTTGCTGATCTTTGAGTGGCCCTATTCTCTCCCTAGTTACCCTTTGTCCTTAATATATTTGTAAAAGCACTTTGGATTATCCTTAATTATATTTGCCAAAGCTATCTCATGTCCGCGTTTTGTCTTCTTGATTTCTCTCTTAAGTATACTCCAACTTCCTTTATACTCATCTAAGGATTCACTCGATCTATCCTGTCTATTCCTGACATATGCTTCCTTCTTTTTCTGAACGAAACCCTCAATTTCTTTCGTCAGCCAGCATTCCCAATAACTACCAGCCTTCCCTTTCAACCCTGACAGGAAGTTACTGTCTGGAATCTAATCGCGGGGTTCAGCGTGGTTTATATACAGAATAACAGATAGCCCGGAGTGAGTTACAGCCTGGAATCGAATCGAGGTGTTCAGGGTGCGTTATATACAGAATAACAGATAGCCCGGAGTGAGTTACAGCCTGGATTCGAATCGAGGTGTTCAGGGTGGTTTATACACAGAATAACAGATAGCCCGGAGTGAGTTACAGTGTGGAATATAATTGAGGGGTTCAGGATGGTTTATATACAGAATAACAGATATTCTGGGGTGTATTACAGTCTGGAATCTAATTGAGGTGTTCAGGGTGGTTTATATGCAGTATAACAGATACCCCGGTCTGCGTTACAGCCTAGAATGTAATCAAGGGGATTAGGGTTGTTTATATACAGAATAACGGATACCCCTGAGTGAGTTACAGCCTGGAATCGAATTGACATGTTCAGGGTGGGTTATATACAGAATAACAGATGGTCCAGAGTGAGTTGCAGCCTGGAATCTAATCGAGGGGTTCAAGGAGGTTAGTATACAGAATAACAGATAGCCCGGGGTGTGTAACTGCTTGGAATCTAATCAATGTCTGTACACTTTAAGATAGGACGGGTTTTGCTGAATCGAAAGTACAGCCACAGATGCCAGCTAAAGGTCAGACTGTTACAAATGTAACAATTAGTTGGGAAATAGAAAACTGAGTTTTGGTTGCTGTTTTGACAGCAATTCAAATGCAATCAAAGACTTTAAATAGTGCTCAGAATATCCGAAGCCAATGGAATTTGAATATTATTGTTTGTACAGCTGGAAAGCAATCAGATCATGAGAATTATTGTTTCATGTGAAGTATATAATCCCAGAATTTTGAAAATAGAGGGAGAGCCACTGCCATCCAACAGCAGATTAACTGCTGAGAGAGTGAACATAGCAGGGAAGATAGAGACTGTGTGGTCTTGAGATGGTAACATTTAATATGTGGGTTGTTGTAACAGCAAATGTTTTACAGAGTTGGAGTCAGATAGTAAGTAGCGAAGAAAAGAGGCGCTTGTATTTGCGAATAGTTTTTGTTAAGTGTTCACTATTAAAGTTAAGAAACTAACTTGCTAATTTTTGTTCAAATAGTGGAACGTAGGAGATCTGTGTCACTCATATGTTAACAGATCACAATGTGAGGCGAGCTTTTCTGGGTGTTTGGTTTTAATTAACAAAGTGGTTCGACTCCAACTTGTAAATGTCCATTCACACCAACCCCATTTCCATGCAGTTGGCCCATATCCTTCTAGTCCTTTCCTATCCACATATTTATCCAAATGCTTTTGAAATGTTGTTAATGTAACCCCCTCAGCTCATCTTCTGGCAGCTCATCCACGTACCAGCCAATTATGTAAATAAGTCGTCTCTCAGGCTCCCTTTTATTCATTCCCCTTTAACCTTAAACTGGTCCCCTCTCGTCCTTGATTCTCTAAACTTTGGAAGAGACTGAGAGCATTCGCCCTCTCCATATCCCTCATGATCTTATACAGCTCTATATGTTCCCCCCTCAGACTCCTACACTCTAAAGAAAAGTTCCTAGCTTGTCCAACCTCTCCCTATAACTCAGACCATTGGGTGCTGGCAACGTCCTTGTAAATTTCTTCTCCACTCTTTCTCATTTCATTATATCCTCCCAACAACAAGGTGACAAAACTGAACACAATACTCCAAGTGCGGCCTTACCAAAGTCCTGTGTAACTGCAACATAAATTCCCAACTTCTATACTCAATGTCTTGCCTGACAAAGGCCAGTGTGCCAAATAACTTCTTCACTGCCCTGCCTACCTGTGACTCCTCTCTCAGGGAACCGTGCACCTGAATTCCAAGGTCTCTCTGCCCACTACACACCTTAAGGCCCGCCCATTCACCGTGAAACTCCTACCTTGATTTTAGATTCCAAAATGCAAGACCTCACACATCTATATTAAATTCCATTTGCCATTTCTCGGTCCATTGCCCACCTGATTAATGTCCTGCTGCAATTTCTGATAAACTTCCTCACTGATCATGCTCCCAATTACTTTAGTGATATCTGCAAACTTACTAATCATATCTTGTACATTCTCAATCAAATCATAGATAACAAACAGCTATGGACGCAACCTCCAGTCGAACAAGCAACCCTCCACTAAATCCTCTGCTTCTTATCAACACGCAAACTGTGTATCCAATTGGCCAGTTCCCCCGGTATTCTACGTGATGGAACCTTCCAGAGCAGCCTGCCATGTGGAACCTTATCAAAGGCCTTACTGAAATCCATAGATACTACGTTTACCGCTCTGCCCTCATCAACATTCTTGGTCACTTCACCAGAGGACTCGAAGAAATTTGGGAAGCATGATCTCCCACTCACAAGTCTATGCTGACTGCTCCGAATCAAACCGTCTGTACGTCATGGGTGCAGTCAATGGTATGCTGTCCTTCATTGTAAGATGATCCGAGTACATAAGTAAAGCCATCTTCCTTCTGTTGTAGAGCCATGCTGTGAGAGCATTTGGGGCACTCTCTACAGAATTGATGTCCTTTGTAAGGAATGATCTCCTTACCCCAAGACACGGGTGATGGTAACATGAAGATAGAGTGAATAAGCTGAGTGTTTAATCTGTAGAGCTGTGAGAGACAAAGAAATTGTGATGCTGAAACACGAGGAGTGGCAGCGATCACTTATTTCCGAAACAGACATTGACAGGGCGTGAAATTCCTTACTTTACCCAGGATTGATTGGTTTGATTTATTGTCACGTGTACCTCAGTACAGGGAAACACTTTGTTTTTGAGCAGTGGAGGCAGATCATAGTAAGCATGGCCAGACAGATCATAGGGTGGAAATAGACTTGGACAGAGTAAGGCACACAGGTTACACTGAACAGGACGTGCAACTAGACAAGATCAACATGAACAAGACCATCATTATTTGAATTCATCATTCATCAGTCTAATGTGACTTTCCTAATAGGTTATTTGCCTAAATTAACTCTCCCCACGTTATTGTGCAGTCGGCAAGTGAACCCTGTACTGAACGTCAGGTTGCTCACAATCCCCAACAGCAGCCACAATAGGCCATAATATAGGAGCAGCAAGTGTTTTCTTCAAACAGGTGGGATTGAATGTCAGGATTTCTCTTCTCAAGAGTATTCGGGGAGCTAGATGACTGAACGTATTTGAAGGGGAGATGTATGGACATTGACCTGTGAGAGAGTTGAGGGCTATGAAGAATTGGGTATAAAAGAGGATTTGAGGCCAGGAGCAGATCGGCCATGATCTTAGTGAAGGGCAAGGCAGGTTTGGGGAGTGAACGACATGCCCCTGTTTCTGATGTTCTCACATTCTGTTATTGAAAAGTTAGTGGGTGTTATTTTTATGAATGATCTGGTATTGCATATTGCAGTCAGCGAGACCAGATGATTTTGTGAGCCATCACTGGGTGAGGTATGTAGGCTGTATTCACAGTGAAGCAACATGACCAACAAATGGAGCACAAGCTGCAGATAGGGGAAGCTTTCTAAATAGAGATGAGGGGCCTCTTTCGTACCCAGCCTGAGTTTTCCAATTACATTTCCCAAATCACCTCAAAGCGTGTGGGGCAGTCTTAAGAGACTGAATGGTCTCCTCTGTTTCTGTGCACCAGGTTATAGGAGTAAGTGGACTCCAACCGTCCCTGTCTAGCAGGTATGAGGGGCTGAATGGAACACAGGAACATGGCAGTATGATTGTGGCTGATCAGGTTGGGGTCTCAGCCCCACTTTCCTGTTTGTATCCCATTATCCGTGACTCAATTCTTTGTCAAATATTTAACTAATGCAGATTTCAATCAATGTGAACGTAGAGTCAACGATAAACTTCCAGAGAAGAGAAGTACGACTTGAAAGGACATTACAGAATGTTTCATCATCCCTCTTGTAGAACCAGAGAGTCATGCAGAACCAAAGAAGACCCGTTAGTCCAATCTGTTCACTCTGATCAGATATCAAATCCTGATCTCGTCCCATTTGCCAGTATTTGGCCAATATCCCTCCTCTTTCACATACATTTTAAATGTGCGATTGTTACCGCCTTCAGCACTTCCTCTGACAGCACGTTCTGTACACACACCACTCTCTGTGTGTAACATTTACCTTCAGGTCCTTTCTAAGTCAATCCCCCTCACCTTCAACCTATGCCCTCTTTTTCTGGACTCCCCTACCCTGGGCAGCAGAACGTGGCTATTCAGAATATCCATGCTCCTGCTGATTTTATAAACCTCTATAATATCACCCTTCAGCCTCTGACACTCCAGGGGGAAACACCTCAACCTAATCAACCTCTCCCTAAAGCTCAAACCTCCAGTCCTGGGACATCCGTGTAAGTCATTTCTGCAGAAAACCAAATTGTACGCAGTATTCTTAAAGTGGCCTCACCAACATCCTGTACAGATGCGACATACCACCACAACTCCTGTACTCAATGCTCTGACTGATTAAGGCAAATGTGCCAAATGTGTTCAGCACCACTCTGTCGACCTGCGAATCCACTTTCAAGGAACAATGCAACTGTAGCCCTATGCCCCTTTGTTTCACAACATGCCCCAGGACCTGACCATGACGTACATAATGTCTGCCCTGATTTGCCTTCCTAAAATGCAAAGCTTCATATTTATCTAAATTAAACTTCATCTGTTACTCCTTGCCTCTTTGTCCCATCTAATTGCGGTCTTGTACTCTGAGATAATCTACTACACCACCTTTCTGATGTCAACAGTAACCTTACTAACTATTGCCCCAATGTTCACATCGAAATCCTATGCATAAATGATGAAATGCAGTGAACTCAGTACTGATTCTTACAGCACACTGCGGCTCACAAGCCTCCAGGCTGAAAAATATCCCTCTTCATTCAAGCCATTTGTGACTAGCTTCTTCTGTATCTTATGTGACTGAAACTTACTAATGTGTCTACCAATCAGAATGAAACACTAGCTGTGAAGAGAGGCTGAGTAGGTTAGGTTTATTTTCACTAGATAAAAGGAGATTGAGGGGGTGACCTGATTAAGGTTTGCAAAATCATGAAGAGTATAGACAGGGTGGACAGAGACAAGCTTTTTCCCAGGTTGAAGGATTCAATAACGAGAGGTCGTATTTTCAAAGTGAGAGGTGGAAAGTATAAGGGGGATACACGCGGTAAGTACTTCACACAGAGGGTGGTGGACATTTGGAACGTGTTGCTAGCAGAGGTGGTAGAGGCAGGCATGGTCGATTCATTTAAGATGCGTCTGGACAGATGTATGAGTAGGTGGGGAGCAGAGGAAGACAGATGCTTAGGAATTGGCCAACAGATCATTTGGATCAGCTTAGGCTTGGAGAGCGAAGGGCCTTTTCCTGGGCTGTAAATTTTCTTTGGTCTTTGTTCTTTAAAAGAACACCTTGCTGAGGTCCATATAGACAATGTCCACCAAACTGCCTTCATCAATCTTCTTTGTCACCTCTTCAAATACTCAAACAAATTAATGAGACATGATTTCCCATGCAGAAAGACATGTTGTCTACTCCGATCAGCCCGTGCCTTCCCAAATGTATGTAAATCATGTCCCTCAGAATCCCCTCCAACAACTTACCCACCACTGACATCAGGCTCACCGGTCTATAGTTCCCCGACTTTTTGGGGTCACTGTTTCCTTTTCTAGTCCCACTCCTCCACTGCTCACAACAAATGTTGAATGTAATCAGATTGGTGATATGGCCGATGATAAAGGTCTCAGACTGGGTCAGGGTCAGTTTTAGGAACAAGTCAGGCTAGTTTCTTTAATCTGCGAAAACAACATGTTTATGATCCAGAGCAATGTTACTCAAACTATGATGAAAAGATGAATGGCAAACTGTTTGGGTATTGCAATTATATAATCAATATTTCACTTTCTAAAAACACTGACACACACACACACAGACACACACACACAGACACACACACACAGACACACACACACACAGACACACACACACACACAGACACACACACACAAACACTATTGGAACTCATAACAAAGGAACAATTGTGAGATTGTCCAAAACGTTGTTCTGCTTCTGAAGATATTGTACTCACACAAGCTGATAGCAATGGGATTTCATCCTGGGAGAGTTTGGATTTGGCTGAATTCCCTTTGTTTATATGTCCCTGCGTCATTAAAAAATAAAAATGTTTAATTTATTCAGTATACCTGTGTTAAACTGAATGCACTTTTTAAAGAAATACAGAAATTGCTGATTAGATTCCAGTGAATTCTGGTTCGGCATCATCCAAAGGGTAGCACGGAGGTTAGCACTGCTGCCTCACAGCACCAGGGACTTGGGTTCGATTCCACCCTTGGGTGACTGTCTGTGTGGAGTTTGCACATTCTCCCCTTGTCTGTATGAGCTTCTCATGGGTGATCCAGTTTCCTCCCACAAACTGTACAGGTTCAGTGGATTGGTCACGGTAAATTGTCTGTAGTGTTCAGGGATTTCTCGGTTATGTGCAATAGTCAGGGGTAAATATAGGGAAATGGGTTGGGAAGGTTGGTATGGACTTGTTGGGTCGAAGGGCCTGTGTCAACACTGCAGGGATTCCATTAAAAATAAGAATGGCAACGATGACTGTAGAGTTGCTTTTTTTAGCTCACACACATTGCTGTGATGAGGAACAATGAAGGAGTGAGAGTGCAATGGGCCATTCCTTCTCAGGCAGATTACATTTTCTACCTCTCTGAGTTGAATCACACAGTAATGTCATCCTCTCCCAAACTAGACCATGTGAGGTCTCCTTATAAATTGTCCAAACTATGTCTCCATCACATTCCCTGTTCCATGTAGGTGCATCATTGCTGCTGTCATACACAGAGCCATATCCTGAGCAGAAAATGGTCTCGGGCAATTTGATGATATGTTTATATGTCCCTGCGTCATTAAAAAATAAAAATGTTTAATTTATTCAGTATACCTGTGTTAAACTGAATGCACTTCTTAAAGAAATACAGAAATTGCTGGAAAAGCTCACCAGGTCTCTCAGTACCCAGATGCTGTAGTTGTACCAGCCTCCACCACTTCCTCTGGCAGCTCATTCCATATGCACACCACCCTCTGTGTGAAATAGTGCCCTTTAGGCCTCCTCAAAACCTTTCCCTTCTCACTTTCCACCAATGCCCTCTAGTTTTGAACGCCCCTAACCTGGGGAAAAACCCCTGACTACTCACCCTATCCATGGCCATTTTGATCTTATAAACCTTTACTGCGCAAAATGTAACCCCAATCAACACGAATGACTGTACTTTCAGTCAACCTGGGCCTAAATTCTGAAATGCAATACTGATACCTCTTCCTTCTCTATCAAGTCACAATACTAAATCCATTTTAATCAGTTTGTTCAGATGAATCCTGAGACAATTCTGTGGGCTTTACACCTAGACCTTTGTGTCCAGAGGTAAGGATACTAGCATCACTCAGCAATACCCATAAAGCTGTTACAGTATTCTCCTGTGTGTTTGTTCATCAGCCTGTTCTGACATGATGTGACATACCTCTGCAACAGGCAGGACTTGAATCCTGGCCTTCTAGTCCAGAGCTAGGAACACACAAGTTCAGGAATTGGAATCAAATCCAGTGCTCTGGCTCAGAGACAGGGACACTACCCACTACATTACCATACCCAGATTTTGGGTCATATTTTAGTGCCCACTTTCAGCTTGGTGTGGATTTATTATAATCAGGTTACCATTACTGAATTACAAACAACACTTTGTATTATTAAACAAATGCAAGATATTTGTCTCAACTGTAGGATATTGAGTGTACGTGCTGTGCCATCAAATTTAACTGTAAACATCTTTAGTGGCTATTATCTGTAGTCTGCAATATTAAGGAAATACATCCTGCAGACACACTCTGCCCAATGAAGGGTCTCAAATTGATATATATTTCTGAACACCAGAGACAAAGGAAGAGCTTAAGTTCTGACCCAAAACACCGATCACTCTTACCCAACTCACACGTGCGACTCTCCTTTTCCGAAAACCATGAAGTGACACCAGGCCGCTGATCACTGTACAGCCTCTCCTCCCCACTGACTGTGTCTGCAATCTGTCCCTCCTCTCCCTAACCACACAAGGCAAACCAAGCTCAGGGTCTTTGTCAAAATCAAGGCCGGAGTGTGCAGGCTTCCTGGAGATGGATGGGCATTTTAAAATTGAAGGGGGAGGGTGAGGTGACAGTAATATCACTCACTGGTCTGAGGGGTGGCTGATGGAGTTTAGTTTGGATTAATGCGAGGTATTGGGTTTGGTCAATCAAAAAACAGCAGGACCGATACAATTCAAAGTAGAGCCTTTGGCAGTGCTGAAGTACAGAAACCTAGGCCGTCAGGTTTAATTCTTTAAAATTTGCATCTCATATAGATAGTGTGGTGAAGAAGGTGTTTAACACACATGTCTTCATAGGACAGATCTTTGAGTATCGGAATTGGGATGTCATGTTGAGGTTGTACAGGACATTGGTGAGACCTCTTCTTGAATTCTGTGTCCACTCTGGTCATCCTGCTCGCTCATTCCATAGGCACACCACCCTCTGGGTGAAAAAGCTGCCCCTTCGGTCAGTTTTAAATGTTTCCCCTCTCACCTTAAGCCTATGTCCTCTAGTTTTGGACTCCCCGTACCCTTAGAAAATACCTTGACTATTCACTTTGATATTACTGACGTTGATATTATTAAGCTGGAGAGGATTGAGAAGAGATTAAACTGGATGTTGCAGGGAATGGAGGGAGTAAGCTCGAAGGAGAGGCTGGATCGGCTGGGACTTTTTTCACTGAAGAATATGAGATTAAGCAGTAACTTTACAAAGGTTTATAAAATAATGAGGGTTACAGAGAAGCTGTAGGGCTGATATCTTTTCTCTAGAGTTGGGGATTCAAAACTGAGGGATTTTTAAGGTGTGAGGAAAAAGGATTTACAATAGTCATGAGAGATAATTATGTTAGACAGAAACTGGCTTGTGTGTGGAATGAACTTCCAGAGGAAGTGGTGAAATTGTTTGCAGTTACAACTTTTAAAGGACATTTAGATCAGTACATGGATAATACATCAGTTTGGATCGTGCTGTGAGCAGCTGCCCTCTCCCTCCCTATCTCTGAATGAATCCCTGTTGGTTTTCACCCTCTGCCAATGCCTGTGCAGTGGCGTGTGGAGGCCAGCAGAGGGTGGCATTGCATCACTTTAAGCACCACAGAGACTGCCAGACCTGCCTCACACACAGACACACAGACACACACACGGGGATGGTTAGGGCACGGCGTGAAGCTTATCTGGTAATTTAAACTAAACATAACGAAATCCTCAATTCGCCTCCTAAACTGTTAAAATATGAGGGACAGAGAACGCCCGAATTCCACTGTTTAAATAAAAACATCAATTTATTTTTTCACTCTGAAAGTGAACATTTTACATCAACTATGCACAACTCTGGGACCCTCTTTCACTTAACTGCTTGTTACCCGACTCCAGCTCTACAGCAATATATTGTTTCTGGGTCTTCTATCCTCTCGTATCACAGGTGCTTGGCAGCTCTCAGTTCAGAACAGCATTCCCTCTCTCTTAAAGGTACAGTACACACTTTCAACTTCCTCACATTATACCCTGATGAATATCGATAAGTGGGACCTATCCGATTTCTCTTCCTCTGTGGTTTGTCAATATTTCATTTGCTCTGTCTGGTGTGTGACAAGACTTTTGTTGCTCCATTGACAGCATGTCATTATTCGACTTTGTCCATCGGAATAAATCAGTATTTCACTTGCTCACACTCGTGTATGTGAGGCAGGTTTTCAGTTGTTTCATGGGGACTGTGACACCATAACAATTCAATGTTTGTAGGTGGCACCGAACCTGGAAGAACTCTGAAGTCTATGGAGGACAGTGTGTAACTCGAACAGGACAATCACACGTTGGTGTAGTGTTCAGGTTTATGGCAGATGGGGATCAATGCAGAGCAGTGTGAGGTGATGCACTTTGGTAGGAAGGACAATGAAAGACAGTTTAAAACAGGCTGTGCCATTATAAAGGGGGTGCAGGAGCAGAGGGAACTGGGTGTATATGAACATAGATTGTTCAAGATGTTAGGACAAGTGGGGAGAGCAGTAACTATCACAGATTAGTTTCAGTATCCGAGCTGTTTATAGGGGGAGGTGTAGGAGGGAGTCTCGGTGCTTCCTTCCTGGGAGGTGGTGGTGACGATGTGTTGTGAGCCCACCCTCCTGCCCACCGAGACCGTGGGGATTCCATTTGTACCAGCTCGACACAAAAGGGAGATGGCAACAGGGCCACAGCTTCTAAGTTGGGCCGGGGGTAAACGGAGCTGCCAGTGGGTTGAAAATGAGAATTGCCCTTCACTGAACATTGCTCCTTACTCGGTCGGTGGGAAGTGGATGTTTCAGAATCTCCACAAGAGGCGTCCCGGTCGTCTCCGGCTCCTACCAGGGTCCTCCCCACATGGCAGGGGGAGGAGGGGAGGGAACCGATATCGGGCACTCCACCACCCGGATAGGCCCTTTCTGTCTTCGTCCAGGCTGTTTCCTCTGGAATGGGAAGGAGGGAGGGAGTGAGGGTGGAAGTGGGTGCTCCTACTGTTAGCATAAGTGTAGGTGGGGTGGGTGTCATCGTGAGGTGTCCGGAGGCAGTCAGTCCACAGTGTTGATTCCATGCAGTGTTATTCGTGTGGGGATGAAGTGGAGGGAGGGGGGGAGAGAGAGGGAGAGAGAGAGAGACAGAGACAGAGACAGAGAGAGAAGGTGCAGCATGAGGCAGTGAGAGTGGTGGACCATGAGCCTTGTGCAGGGGTCGGTGCTATAACAGATATACAGTGAGTGTGAGGGAGCAGAGAGAATACGGTGACCCTTATCCTGACAGAGTGGGGAAGCTTATTGATGCTTGTCCTGTATTGCTGGGCATTTCTTCAGACCGCAGATACTGCATTGAGCTGGGTGGTGAGCTCAGACCATGCTCGATGGGTCTGGTGGTGTGGCCCACTCTGGGAAGAGAAGGGTCCCCCTCTGTACTAGCCCATCCACCAGGACCTCCGTGCCCCTGTTGACAAACCGTGGTGTAATTGTCCCATATCTGCCATGCTCGGGGTAAATTGTGCAGGGCAGCTCCAAACAGAGAAAGCTCAATCGTGTGCCCATTGGCCTTTTAAAGATGACATCAGTGTCAGGGATGAAGGAATATCCAGGGGCATCTGGGTGATGGTGTGTACCTCCAGCCATGAAGGACTCCATTTACAAAGCTGTAGAACAAGTGCTCATCCAAAACTCTCCATCATCTGACCTCACACCAATCTCCCTTTTTACAATCTTTCTTGGGAAGACAGGCTCATGTTACAGAATGCTATCGAAGTGTCCACATTTCAGCATTCTGAAACCTGGGAACACATCCTACCATGACACTGTCTCTCAGTCTCCCCCTCTCTGTCTATGCCCCAAACCCATCCCATGTGGTGATATCTAAACTGATACCCCCGCCTGGTCTCCCTGTCAGTGATGTTCACACCCACAGCACCCCCTGGTCAGGGCAACAATGGGGATATGGAGCTGTAAATGGATGGGAGCTGTACATCCTGTCACTTCCAGCCACCGGTCTGCAAGTTTTCCCACACTGGGCAGGGATCTAACACAGTGTTACTGAGCATTGCACTGGGGCAGTGTACACAGTCCTACATTTTGGGAGGCTCACTGCTCCTGGTTTACAGATCAATGTACCGGGGTGGGGAACACAGTCCTACATGCTGGGAGGGTAACTGCTCCTGGTTTACATATCAATGTACTGGGGTGGTGTACAGAGTCCTACATGCTGGGAGGGTAACTGCTCCTGGGTTACAGTTCAATGTACTAGGGTGGGGTACACAGTCCTACATGCTGGGAGGGTGACTGCTCCTGGTTTACAGTTCAATGTACTAGGGTGGGGTACACAGTCCTACATGCTGGGAGGGTAACTGCTCCAGGGTTACAGATCAATGCACTGTGGTGGGGTACACAGTCCTACATGCTGGGAGGGTAACTGCTCCTGGGTTACAGATCAATGCACTGGGGTGGGGTTACAGTCCTACATGCTGGGAGGGTAACTGCTCCTGGTTTACAGATCAATGCACTGGGTGGGGTACACAGTCCTACATGCTGGGAGGGTAACTGCTCCTGGCTTACAGATCAATGCACTGGGGTGATGTACACCTTCCTACTTGCTGGGAGGGTAACTGCTCCTGGTTTACACATCAATGTACTGTGGTGGGGTACACAGTCCTACATGCTGGGAGGGTAACTGCTCCTGGTTTACAGATCAATGTACTGGGATGGTGTACAAAGTCCTACATGCTGGGAGGGCCACTGCTCCTGGGTTACAGTTCAATGTACTGGGGTGCTGTACACAGTCCTACATGCTGGGAGGGTAACTGCTCCTGGTTTACAGATCAATGCACTGGGGTGGTGTACACAGTCCTACATGCTGGGAGGGTAACTGCTCCAGGGTTACAGATCAATGTACTGGGGTGGTGTACACAGTCCTACATGCTGGGAGGGTAACTGCTCCAGGGTTACAGATCAATGTACTGGGGTGGTGTACACAGTCCTACATGCTGGGAGGGTAACTGCTCCTGGGTTACAGACCAATGCACCGGGGTGGTGTAAACAGTCCTACATGCTGGGCGGGTAACTGCTCAGGGTTACAGATCAATGCACTGGGGTGGTGTACACAGTCCTACATGCTGGGAGGGTAACTGCTCCAGGTTTGCAAATTAATTCACGGGTGATCACTGCACAGTTCCCTGTGCTGGTCAGTCATTCGGGTTGAGGTTTATAGATACTTCAATGATGTGGTCTGTGCAGGTCCCAATGCTGGATGGATATTTGTTTCAGGTTCACACATTAGTGCCCTACTGTGGTCTGCACAGCCCCCAGTGCTGGACAGATATCTAGTCTGGGGTTATAGATCAATGCACTGCTGTGGTCTGAACAGCTCTCGGTGGTGGACAGATGTCTTGTCCGAGTTTATAGATCAATGCACTGCTGTGGTCTGCACAGCTCTCGGTGCTGGACAGATATCTAGTCCGGGGTTATAGATCAATGCAGTGCTGTGGTCTGCACAGCTCTCGGTGCTGGACAGATATCTAGTCCGTGGTTATAGATCAATGAACTGCTGTGGTCTGCACAGCTCTCGGTGCTGGACAGATATCTAGTCCGGGGTTATAGATCAATGCAGTGCTGTGGTCTGCACAGCTCTCGGTGCTGGACAGATATCTAGTCCGGGTTTATAGATCAATGTACTGCTGTGATCTGCATAGTGTTCCACTCTGGACAGATTGCTGGGTTGCACTGACCAGTGTAATGGATGAATCTGGACAGATTGCTGGGTTGTATTGACCAGGACACTGGCCTGGTCTACACAGTGTTCCACGGTGAACAGATATCTCCTCTGGGTGCATGGTGTCTGGGCTGGTTCTGTGAGGTGGATTGAGAATGTGGTATATCTCACCATTTCAGCTGATCTGGCAGTGCCTTCAGTTCCCATTCCTGTGATTGGACCCTCTGTCTCTCACCCCATTAATGTTACACTGTGTCCAGGCACAGGACATCATGATGGTGGGGTGGTTAGGGGGAAAGGTCATGAACAGGTCAAGGTGTTACTCGGAACGTTCTGTCCCCGACATTCTATAACTGACATTCCCCGGAACGTTCTGTCCCCGACATTCTATAACTGACATTACCCGGAACGTTCTGTCCCCGACATTCTATAACTGACATTCCCCGGAACGTTCTGTCCCCAACCTTCTATAACTGTCATTCTCCGGAAAGTTCTGTCCGCGACATTCTATAACTGACATTCCCCGGAACGTTCTGTTCCCGACATTCTATAACTGACATTCCCCGGAACGTTCTGTCCCTGACATTGTTTGTAAACGGCCAGACGTCAGTGAATTGAACAAACGATAAGATCCCGAGGGAAGAGATCCCGTTCCAGGGAGAAGAATACACTGTTCCGAAGGCCCCTCAGGCAGTTAAAGGGGTGAATCCATTTTCCCTGCGTTTACATTTCTCCACGACACAGGATCGACCACAATTTAGACCAAAATACAGAAATTCCCAAACTCCGTTTGTCTTCAGGAAACTGGGAGAGAATCCTTCAGGACAGCAACGTTCCCACCCTCTGTATTAGGAACTGGGAAGGAGTGACCTGTGTCTGTTCTCGAGTGATCGAGTGTGTGGGAATGTTCTCGAAACCATCTGTCCTTATGGATGTGTCTCTGTATGTTTGGGGACGGAAGGTTTCTGGTGGTTTATGTCACATTTTTGTCAGTAATTCAGACCTTCCCATTTGTTATTCCAGCTCCAATTACTTTAATAAATCCCGGAATACAGGGACACATTTGAAAATCTCACTGGGTCCCCGATCAAACGGGTCCCTTTGCCTCCAGGTTGATGGATAATGGATTTGTTTTCCTTCCTCACAGTTAACGTAGTGACCATCTACGTCCTGCTTTATAAAGATTGTGGATTGTCTCCATGTGTCAGACGTTACCTGGGGGCCATGGCAGCAGCGGATCTCCTGGTCATTATCCTCGATCTGGTCCTGAGACACATTCCCAATGTTTATAAGGAACAGTTTTATTTCCTGAAGGACTCCGTCCCCGTGTGTAATATCCACGCCGTCCTGATTTATGCAGCCACTGACTGCTCTGTCTGGTTCACCGTCACTTTCACCTTTGATCGGTTTGTGGCCATTTGTTGCCAGAAGCTGAAAAGTAAATATTGCAGTGAGAAAACGGCGGCTGTGGTTCTGGGAGCAGTGACTGTGCTGAGCTGTTTAAAGAATATTTTCTGGTATTTTATGCTCACGACTCGGTATCGGCTGTCGAACAGCCCCTGGTTTTGTGATGTAACAGACGCTGTTGCAGTCTCCAGTGTCTGGGTCACAATTGAGTTCCTCCACCACATTCTAACCCCGTGTGTCCCATTTCTCCTGATTCTGCTGCTCAATGTTCTCACCGTCAGACACATTTTAGTGACCAGCAGAGCCCGCAGGAGACTCCGCGCTCACACCAATGGGGACGCTCAGTCTGACACTGAAATGAGAAACCGAAAAAAATCCATCATTTTACTGTTTGTGATCTCGGCAAATTTCATCCTGTTATGGTCAACGTTCATGCTGTATTCTATATGGGCCCGGATGTATGATTTTGGGTATGAGTCTGTGTATCTCGATTGGTTTGTGCTGGAATTGGGCTTCATGCTGCAGCTCCTCAGTTGCTGCACAAACACCGCGATTTATGCCGTGACCCAAACTAAGTTTAGGCAGCAGCTGAAGAATGTGTTGAAATATCCCTTCACCCAAATCCATCCATCCATCAAATTCCCTCATTAATCAATCCATCCAGGATTTTCTCATTTCAGTTCAGTGTTTCAGCGATGGAGCAGCCTGTCGCTATGGTAACAGACTGAGGGTAGCGTTGGTTTGTCCATCCTTATCCCACAGGGGGGTTACAGGGAAACATTTCAATGTTTCTCACAACTCAGGGGCCAGTGAGAAAAGGCACCATTCCACTGACTGTATCCATCACTTCCATTTGTAACCAATAAAAATGTTGATTAAAGCGTGCCGAGCAGCAGAGTGACCGATGTTGTTGTGTGTCTTTGTGTTGGAGAAGCTGAGCTGGAGAGAGACAGACTCAGCCCCAGTCCTGGGCCTCAGGGAAGGGGAGGGCACCGCACCCCCAACTCAGGAGCTGGGTTTAACTCCCTCTGATCCCCCCGCACTCCAAACTGACCTCCCCATTTCCTGTCGTGAGTGGGACAGGATTTCAGTTGTTTCATGGGGACTACCCCCCTCCCCAATCTCTGGTTCAGAGGGAGAGGGACGCGTCAGGGAGATAGATTGCATCAGAGAGGGAGGTGGGGGGCAGAAGGGAAAGAGATTTAGTCAGAAAGAAACAGAGGGAGGTGGGGAGAAAGAGAGACTGAGGTAGGGGGATAGAGAGTGAGAGAAGTGGAGAGAGAGAGTGAAGGAGCAGGTAGAGTCAGAGAGAGCGAGAGGCAAGGGAGAGCTAAGGTGAGGGAGAGAGAGAGAGACAGGGGAGGACATAATGAGAGAGGGGTCAGAGAGAGTGGGACAAAGAGAGGGGGAACAGAGAGAGGGGCACTGAGAGTGGGGGACAGAGAGAGGGGGACAGAGACTGGGGGACGGAGAGAGTGGGGGACAGTGAGTGGGGGATGGAGAGACTGGGGGACAGAGGGGGGTCAGAGAGTGGGGGATAGAGAGAGTGGGGACGGGGGGCGGACGGGGGGACAGAGAGGGAGGTGACAAAGAGAGGAGGGTGTGAGTGGGGGAAACAGAGAGAGGGGAAAGAGAGATGAGGACAGAGAGAGGGGACAGAATGAGGGGGACAGCGAGAGGGGGACAAAGAGAGGGGGACAGAGTGAAAGGGCTGACAAAGAGAACGGGAGAGAGACGGGGCAGAGAGAGGGCAACAGAGAGGGGGGGCAGAGAGAGGCGGATAGAGAGAGGGGGACAGAGAGAGGGGGACAGAGAGGGGGGACAGAGAGCAGGGGGATAGAGAGAGGGAGACAGAGAGTGGGGAACAGAGAGAGGGGGACAGAGAGTGGGGGACAGAGAGAGGAACAGAGAGTGGGGGATGGAGAGAGTGGGGGACAGAGAGAGGAGGGCAGAGAGTGGGGAATGGAGAGAGTGGGGAATGGAGAGAGTGGGGGACGGGGGTGGCGGGAGGACAGAGAGGGGGACAGAGTGAGAGAGGGACAGAGGGGGGGGAACAGAGAGAGGGCTGGGAACGAGAAGGCGGGACGGGGGTGGGGAACAGAGAGGGAGGTCAGAGAGAGGGGGGACAGAGAGGAGAGGGGCGGAGAGGGGAGTGACGGAGCTGGGAGGGACAGAGATTGGGGCAGAGAGAGGGGGGAACAGAGAGAGTGGGGTCAGGGAGAAGGGGGACAGAGAGTGAAGGGGACAGAGAAACCTGGGAACAGAGAGAGAGGGGCAGATAGAGGGGGGGCAGAGAGAGGGGGGACAAAGAGAGAGGGGGACCGAGAGACGGGGACAGAGAGCGGGAGATACAGAGAGGGGGGAGGACAGAGATAGAGAGGGGGACTGAGAGTGGGACAGAGAGGGGGGGGGCAGAGAGAAGGGGGACAAAGAGAGAGGGGGACCGAGAGACGGGGACAGAGAGTGGGAGATACAGAGAGGGGGGAGGACAGAGATAGAGAGGGGGACTGAGAGTGGGACAGAGAGGGGGGGCAAAGAGAGGGCTGGGACCGAGAAGTGGGGGACAGAGAGGGGGACTGAGAGAGGGGGACAGAAAGAAGCGGGGATGGAGAGAGGCGGACAAAGAGAGAGGAGGACAGAGAGAGAGGGAGGACAGAGAGAGGTGGTACAGAGAGAGGGGGGACAGAGAGATGGGGAAAAGAGGGGGGACAGAGAGATGGGGAAAAGAGGGGGGTACAGGGAGAAGGGGAGACAGAGAGGGGAGCAGAGAGAGTAGGGACAGTAAGAGACGGGAGACAGAGAGACGGGGGCGCAGTAGAGGGGGGACAGGGGAACGGAGAGACGTGGGACAGAGAGAGGGGGAAATAGAGAAGTGGACAGAGGGGGCGGACTGAGAGCGGAGGGACAGAGAGAAGGAGGGGCAGAGAGAGAGGGGACCGAGAGACGGGGACAGAGTGCGGGAGAGATAGAGACAGTTGGGGGGACAGAGAGAGTGGGGACAGAGAGAGGGGGACAGAGAGAGGGGGACAGAGAGCGGGGTGACTGGGGGGAAGAAAAAGGGGGACAGAGAGAGGAGGGAACAGAGGGAGAGGCGGTCAGAGAGAGGGGGTCAGAGGGGGAAGAGAGAGGGGTGACAGAAAGAGAGTGGGGACAGAGAGAGATTGGGGATAGAGAGAGGGGGTGCCAGAGAGAGGGGAGAAAGAGAGAGAGGGGGGACGGATAGAGAGAGAGGGGGACAGAGAGAGGGAGGGGCAAAGAAAGAGAGGACAGAGAGAGGGGGGACAGAGAGAAGGGGGACAGAGACGGGGTGGTCAGAGTGAGAGGGGCGTCAGAGAGAGAGGGGGACAGAGAGAGAGGGGGACAAGAGAGTGGGGACAAGAGAGTGGGGGGAGAGAGAGGGTTGAGTGATAGGGGAGAGAGGGGGGTAGTGAGAGGGGGAAGAGAGAGAGGGGGACAGAGAGAAGTTTACAGAGAGAGAGAGAGGGTGGACAGAGAGATGGGGACAGAGGGAGAGGGAGGGACAGAGTGAGAGGGTGACAGAGAGATTGGGGACACAGTGAAGGGTGACAGAGCGGGTCGGACAGAGAGGGGGGACAGAGAGAGAGTGGGGACAGAGAGAGGGGGGATATTGAGAGAGGGGGACAGGGAGATGGGGCGAACAGAGATGGGGACAGAAAGAGGGGGCAGAGAGAGCGGGGGAAAGAAAGAGGAGGAAAGAGAGACGGGGACAGAGGGGACGGACAGAGAGAGTGGGGACAGAGTGGGTGGGACAGAGAGAGGGGGTACAGAGAGGGAGGGAACAGAGAGAGAGTTGGACAAGAGAGTCGGGGGAGCGAGGTCGGGGACAGATGGGGAGAGAGAGGGGTGTATAGAGAGGGGTCAGAGAGTGGGTGACAGAGAGAGGTGGACAGAGAGAGTGGGGGACAGAGAGAGAGTGGGACAAAGAGAGAGGGAACAGAGAGAGGGGGCAGAGAGTGGGAGTCAGAGAGAAGGGGACAGAGAGTGGGGGACAGAGAGAGGGGGACAGAGAGAGGGGGGACAGAGAGAGGGGGGAAAGAGAGTTGGGGACGGGGGGGGTCGAGGGAGAGAGTGGGGGACAGAGGGGGGAGCGGGTAGACAGAGAGGGAGGTGACAGAGAGAGGAGGGAGTGAGAGGGGGACACAGAGACGGGGGGACAGAGAGCACGTGGGAACTGAGAGGGGGACAGCGAGAGAGGTAGACAGAGAGAGGGGGACAGAGATATGAGGACAGAGAGAACGGGAGAGAGAGGGTGACAGAGAGAGGGGGACAAAGAGAGGGGGACAGAGATAGGGGGATAGAGAGAGAGGGGGTACAGAGAGAGGGGGACAAAGTGAGGGGGACAGAGAGAGAGGGGACAGAGAGAATGGGCGAGAGGCGGGGGACAGAGAGCAGGGGGATAGAGAGAGGGTGACAGAGAGGGGAGGGACGGAGATGGGGGACAGAGATGGGGCGGAGGGAGGGGGGAACAGAGAGAATGGGGACAGGGAGAAAGGGGACAGAGAGACGGGGACAGAGAGGGGCGGACAGATTGGGGCGCAGAGAGAGAGAGGGGAACCGGGAGGGGGACAGAGGAAGGGGGGGGCAGAGAGAGGGAGGTCAGAGTCAGGGGGAAAGAGAGAGTGGGGACAGAGAAAGGGTGGGACAGAGAGAGGCGGACAGAGAGAGAGAGGGGGACAAGAGAGTGGGGGGAACGAGGTAGGGGAGAGATGGGGAGAGAAAGGGGTGTATAGAGAGGGGTCAGAGAGTGGGGGACAGAGAGAGGGGGACCGAGAGAGAGGGGGGACAGAGAGAGCGGGACAAAGAGAGGGGGAACAGAGAGAGGGGGTCAGAGAGAGGACGATTGAGAGAGGGGGACAGAGAGTGGGGAATGGAGAGAGTGGGGGACAGAGGGGGGACGGGGGAGAGAGTGGGCGACACGGGGGGGGGGGCAGGAAAACAGAGAGGGAGCTGAGAGAGAGGAGGGAGTGAGAGGGGGACACAGAGACAGGGGGGACAGAGAGCCCGTGGAGACAGAGTGGGGGACAGAGAGAGAGAGGGACAGAGAGAGGGGGACAGAGAGATGAGGACAGAGAGAACGGGAGAGAGAGGGGGGACAGAGAGTGGGGGACAGAGAAAGAGGGGGACAGAGAGAACGTGAGAGAGAGGCGGACAGAGAACAGGGGGACAGAGAGTGGGGGACAGAGCGTGGGGGACAGAAAGTGGGGGATGGAGAGAGTGGGAGACAAAGAGAGGGGGACAGAAAGTGGGGGATGGAGAGAGTGGGGGACAGAGGGCGGGACGGGTGGACAGAGGGGGAGGTAATCGAGAGAGGACGGAGTGAGATGGGGACACAGAGAGAGGGGGGACAGAGAGAGGGAAGGGCAAAGAAAGAGAGGACAGAGAGAGGGGGGACAGAGAGGGGGTGGTCAGAGTGAGAGAGGGGGTCAGAGAGAGAGGGGGAGAGAGATGGGGACAAGAGAGTGGGGACAAGAGAGTGGGGGAGAGAGAGGTTTGAGTGATAGGGGAGAGAGGGGGGGTAGTGAGAGGGGGAAGAGAAAGAGGGGGTCAGAGAGAGGGTTACAGAGAGAGAGAGAGGGTGGACAGAGAGATGGGGACAGAGGGAGAGGGAGGGACAGAGTGAGAGGGAGACAGAGAGATTGGGGACAGAGTGAAGGGTGACAAAGCGGGTGGGACAGAGAGGGGGGACAGAGAGAGAGTGGGGACAGAGAGAGGGGGACAGGGAGATGGGGACGAAGAGAGAGGGGAAAAGAAAGAGGGGGCAGAGAGAGCGGGGGAAAGAAAGAGGAGGAAAGAGAGACGGGGACAGAGGGGACGGACAGAGAGAGTGGGGACAGAGCGGGTGGGACATAGAGAGCGGGGACAGAGAGGGAGGGAACAGAGAGAGAGTGGGACAAGAGAGTCGGGGGAGCGAGGTAGGGGACAGATGGGGAGAGCGAGGGGTGTATAGAGAGGGGTCAGAGTGTGGGGGACAGAGAGAGGTGGACAGAGAGAGTGGAAACAGAGAGAGAGGGGACAAAGAGAGGGGGAACAGAGAGAGGGGGCAGAGAGTGGGGGCAGATACAGGTGGACAGAGAGTGGGGGACAGAGAGAGGGGGACAGAGAGAGGGGGGACAGAGAGTGGGGGACAGGGGGGGACGAGGGAGAGAGTGGGGGACAGGGGGGGAACAGGTAGACAGAGAGGGAGGTGACAAAGCGAGGAGGGAGTGAGAGGGGGACACAGAGACGGGGGTACAGAGAGCACGTGGGGACAGAGAGGGGAACAGCGAGAGAGGTGGACAGAGAGCGAGGGACAGAGAGATGAGGACAGAGAGAACGGGAGAGCGAGGGTGACAGAGAGAGGGGGACAAAGAGAGGGGGACAGCGATAGAAGGACAGAGAGAGAGGGGGTACAGAGAGAGGGGGACAAAGAGAGGGGGACAGAGAGAGAGTGGACAGAGAGAATGGGCGAGAGAGGGGGGACAGAGAGCAGGGGGATAGAGAGAGGGAGACAGAGAGTGGGGAACAGAAAGAGGGGGACAGAGAGTGGGGGATGGAGAGAGTTGGGGGACAGAGAGAGGGGGACCGAGAGTGGGGGATGGAGAGAGTGGGGGACAGAGGGGGGACGGGGGGACAGCGAGGGTAGTGATAGAGAGAGGACGGAGTGAGAGGGGACACAGAGAGAGGGGGACAGAGAGAGGGTTTACATAGAGAGGGCTGGGACCGAGAAAGGGGGAAGTGGGGGCCAGAGAGGGGGGTCAGAGAGAGGGGGGACAGAGACAGTGTGACAGAGAGGGGAGGGACGGAGATGGGGGACAGAGATGGAGGCGGAGGGATGGGGGAACAGAGAGAATGGGGACAGGGAGAAGGGGGACAGAGAGTGAAGGGGACAGAGAGACGGGGACAGAGAGGGGGGAGAGATTGGGGGGCAAAGAGAGAGAGGGGGACCGGGAGGGGGACAGAGGAAGGGTGGGACAGAGAGCGGGAGGTCAGAGTTAGGGGGAAAGAGAGAGTGGGGACAGAGAGAGGGTGGGACAGAGAGAGGCGGACAGAGAGAGAGGGGGGGGACAAGAGAGTGGAGGGAGCGAGGTAGGGGAGAGATGGGGAGATAAAGGTGTGTATAGAATGTGGTCAGAAAGTGGGTGACAGAGAGAGGGGGACCAAGAGAGAGGGGGGGACAGAGAGAGCGGGACAAAGAGAGGGGGAACAGAGAGAGGGGGACAGAGACTGGGGGAGAGAGAGAGGGGACAGAGAGAGGGGGTCAGAGAGAGGGCGATTGAGAGAGGGGGACAGAGAGTGGGGGACCGAGAAGGCGGGAAGGGGAGTGACAGAGAGGGGGGTCAGAGAGAGGGGTGACAGAGAGAGGGTGACAGAGAGGGGAGGGACGAAGATGGAGACAGAGATGGGGGCAGAGAGGGGGGGAACAGAGAGAGTGGGGACAGAGAGAAGGGTGACAGAGAGTGAAGGGGACAGAGGGGTGGGCAGATAGAGGGGGGCAGAGAGAGGGGTAAAGAGAGGGGGGACAGGGAGAGGGGGTGACAGATAGGGGGTACAGAGAGAGGGGGGACCGAGAGGGGGGAAAGAGAGAGAGGGGGACAGAGAGAGGGGGACAGAGGAAGAAGAGGAACAGAGAGAGGGTGGTCAGAGTCAGGGGGACAGAGTGAGAGGGACCAAGAGAGGGACAGAGAGAGATGGACAGAGAGAGGGCTGGGACCGAGAAGCGGGGGACAGAGAGAGGGGGGGAAAGAGAGAGGGGGACAGAGAGAGAGGGAGACAGAGAGAGAGGGAGGACAGGGAGAGGTGGTACAGAGAGAGGGGGGACAGAGAGGGGGGGGGAAAAGAGGGGGTGTACAGGGTGAAGGGGGGCCAGGGAGAGGGGGCAGAGAGAGTGGTGACAGTAAGAGATGGGAGACAGAGAGACGGGGATGCAGTAGAGGGACGGACAGGGGGACAGAGAGGGAGGGACAGAGAGAGGGGGAAAGAGAGAAGGGGACAGAGGGGGCAGACTGAGAGAGGGGGGACGAGAGATGGAGGGGCAGAAAGAGAGGGAACCGAGAGAGGGGGAGAGAGAGCGGGAGAGACAGAGAGAGGTGGGGGGACAGAGAGAGTGGGGGTCACAGAGAGAGGGCGGCAGAGGGGGCAGAGAGAGGTGTACAAAGTGAGGGGAACAGGGGGGGTACAGAGAGAGGGTGGACAATTAGGGAGGGGGGACAGAGACAGAGGGGGGACAATGAGAGAAGGGGACAGAGAGAGTGGGGACAGAGAGAGGGAAACAAAGAGAGGGGGACAGAGAAAGGGGGACAGAGAGCGGGGGAATGGGGGTGCAGACAAAGAGGGACAGAGAGAGGAGGGAACGGAAGGAGAGGGGGTCAGAGAGGGGGGCCAGAGGGGTAAGAGAGAGGGGTGACAGAGAGAGAGTGGGGACAGAGAGAGGAGGGACAGAGAGAGGGGGTGCCAGAGAGAGGGGAGAATGAGAGTGAGGGGGGAAGGAGAGAGAGAGAGGGGGACAGAGAGAGGGAGGGGCAAAGAAAGAGGGGACAGAGAGAGGGGGACAGATAGAAGGGGACAGAGGGAAGGGGGACAGAGAGGGGCCGGTCTGAGAGAGATGGGGGATCCGTGAGAGAGGGGAAGAAATAGAAAGGGGGACAAGAGAGTGGGGGGAGAAAGAGGGTGTAGTGACAGTGGAGAGAGAGTGGTAGAGAGAGGGGGAAGAGAGGGGTCAGAGAGAGGGGTGCAGAGAGTGGGGGGACAGAGAGAGGGGAACAGAGAGAGGGGAACAGAGAGAGGGGAACAGAGAGAGAGGGGAGGACAGAGAGATGGGACAGAGGGAGAGGGAGGGACAGAGTGAGAGGGTGACAGAGAGAGTGGGGACAGCGAGTGGGGGACAGAGAGTGGGGGACAGAGAGTAGGGGATGGAGAGAGTGGGAGACAAAGAGAGGAGGACAGAGAGTGGGGGATTGAGAGAGTGGGGGACAGAGGGCGGGACGGGGGGACAGAGAGGGAGGTAATAGAGAGAGGACGGAGTGAGATGGGGACACAGAGAGAGGGGGGACAGAGAGAGCATGGCGACAGAGAGGGGGACAGAGAGAGAGAGAGGGGGGACAGAGAGAGAGGGACAGAGGAAGAAAGGGAACAGAGAGAGGGTGGTCAGAGTCAGGGGGACAGAGTGAGAGGTACCGAGAGAGGGAGAGAGAGAGAGGGAGAGAGAGAGGGCTGGGACCGAAAAGCGGGGGACAGAGAGAGGGGGGGAAAAAGAAAGAGGGCGACAGAGAGAGAGGGAGACAGAGAGAGAGGGAGGACAGAGAGAGGTGGTACAGAGAGAGGGGGACAGAGAAGGGGGGAAAGAGGGTGTGTACAGGTTGAAGGGGGGACAAGGAGAGGGGGCAGAGAGAGTGGGGACCGTAAGAGATGGGAGACAGAGAGACGGGGATGCACGAGAGGGACGGACAGGGTGACAGAGAGGGAGGGACAGAGAGAGGGGGAAAGAGAGAAGGGGACAGAGGGGGCAGACTGAGAGTGGGGGGACAGAGAGAAGGAGGGGCAGCAAGTGAGGGAACCGAGAGAGGGGGACAGAGAGCGGGAGAGACAGAGAGAGGTGGGGGGACAGAGAGAGTGGGGGTCACAGAGAGAGGGCGGCAGAGGGGGCAGAGAGAGGTGTACAAAGAGAGGGGAACAGGGGGGTACAGAGAGAGGGGGGGGCAATTAGGGAGGGGGGGACAGAGAGAGAGGGGGGACAAAGAGAGAAGGGGACAGAGTGAGTGGGGACAGAGAGAGGGAAACAAAGAGAGGGGGGCAGAGAGAGGGGGACAGAGAGCGGGGGGGTGGGGGTGCAGACAAAGAGGGACAGAGAGAGGAGGGAACGGAAGGAGAGGGGGTCAGAGAGGGGGGCCGGAGGGGGAAGAGAGAGGGGTGAGAGAGAGAGGGGAGAATGAGAGTGAGGGCGGAAGGAGAGAGAAAGAGGGGGACAGAGGGAGGGGGTGCCAGAGAGAGGGGAGAATGAGAGTGAGGGGGGAAGGAGAGAGAGAGGGGGGGGGGGACAGAGAGAGGGAGGGGCAAAGAAAGAGGGGACAGAGAGAGGGGGGACAGATAAAAAGGGGACAGAGGGAACGGGGACAGAGAGGGGGCGGTCAGAGAGAATTTGGGGGATCAGTGAGAGAGGGAGAGAGATAGAAAGGGGGACAAGAGAGTGGGTGGAGAAAGAGGGTGGAGTGACAGGGGAGAGAGAGGGGTATAGAGAAGTGGAAGAGAGGGGGACAGAGAGAGGGGTGCAGAGAGTGGGGGGACAGAGAGAGGGGAACAGAGAGAGAGGGGTGGACAGAGAGATGGGACAGAGGGAGAGGGGTGCCTGGGGGGGCAGAGAGAGAGGTGGTCAGAGAGAGAGAGGACAGAGAGAGCGGGGGGACAGAGAGAGAGGGGGACAGAGAGAATGGGGACAGAGAGGGGGCGGTCAGAGTGAGAGAGGGGGTCAGAGAGAGAGGGGGGACAGAGAGAGAGGGGAACAAGAGAGTGGGGGGAGAGAGAGGGTGGAGTGATAGGGGATAGAGAGGGGGGTAGAGATAGGGGAAGAGAAAGAGGGGGACAGAGAGAAGGGTGCGGAGAGTGGGGGGACAGAAAGAGGGGAACAGGGAGGGGGTACAGAGAGAGAGGGTGGACAGATAAATGGGGACAGAGGGAGAGGGAGGCACAGAGTGAGAAGGTGACAGAGAGAGTGGGGACAGAGAGAAGGGTGACAGAGCCGGGGGTACAGAGAGAGGGGACAGAGAGAGGGGTACCGAGAGAGAGTGGGGACACAGAGTGGGGGGACATTGAGAGAGGGGGGCAAAGAGAGAGGGGGCGCAGAGAGAGGGGGTCAGAAAGAAGTGGGCTAATAGACCGGGAGAAGGAAAGAGAGTGAAAGGGAGAGGGGGACAGAGGGGACGGACAGAGAGAGGGTGGGACAGAGAGGGGGGGACAGAGAGGGAGGGGACAGAGAGAGAAGGGGACAAGAGAGTGGAGGAGCGAGGTAGGGGAGAGATGGGAGAGCGAGGGGGGTATAGAGAGGGGGAAGAGAGAGAGGGTGGACAGAGAGAGGAGGACAGAGAGAGAGGGGTGGAGAGAGAGAATGGGGACAGAGAGGAGGTTGACAGAGAGAGGGAGGACAGACAGAAGGGTGACAGGGAGAGGGGGGACAGAGAGGGGGGACAGAGAGGGGAGGGACTGAGAGGGGGACAGAGAGAGGGCGAACAGAGAGAGAGGAGGGACAGAGAGAGGGGGTGCAGACGGGGGGATTGAGAGGGGGGAGAGAGAGACGGGGACAGAGAGAGGGGGAACAGAGGGAGGGGACAGAGAGAGGAGGAACAGAGAGAAGGGACAGAGAGAGTGGGATGGAGAGGAGGGACATAGAGGGGAGGGATGGAGAGAGGAGGGTCAGAGGGAGGGACAGAGAGAGATGGGGACAGAGGAAGAGGGGGCACAGACAGTTGGGCGATAGAGAGTGGGGTGACAGAGAGAGGGGGACAGAGAAATGGGGTCAGAGAGAGAGGGGTCAGAGAGGGGACGACAGAGAGAGGCGGACAGAGAGAGGGGGAGAGAGAGAGGGGACAGGGAGAGGGGGACAGAGAGACGGGGAACGAAGGGAGAGGGGGGACAGAGAGTGGGGGACAGAGAGAGAGAGGGGATAGAGAGAGGGGGGACAGAGAGAGGGGAACGGAGAGAGAGGGGTGACGGGAGCGGAAAGGGTGTTGACAGAGAGAGGACAGAGACAGGGGAACCGAGAGAGAAGGGCGACAGAGATAGGGGGACAGAAAGAGGGGAACGGTGAGAGAGAGGGGACACAGAGGGGGGACAGAGAGAGGGGAACGGAGAGAGAGCGGGGACAGAGAGGGTGGGACAGATAGAGGGGGGAGAAACAAAGGGGACAGAGAGAGGGCAACGGAGAGAGAGGGGAGAGAGAGAGAGGGAGGACAGAGAGAGGGTGAAAGAGAGAGGGAGACAGAGTGAGGTCAACGGAGACAGAGGGGGCATTGAGAGAAGGGGACAGAGAGATGGAGGGTCTGAGAGATGAGAGAGAGAGATTGGGTAACAGTGAGAGAGGCGGTCAGAGAGAGAAGGGACAGAGAGTGGGGGCAAGAGAGTGGGGGGAGAGAGGGAGGGGAGGGATTGGGAGAGGAGGGGGGTAAAAAGAGGGGGAAGAGAAAAGGTGGACATAGAGGGGGACAGTGAGTGGGGGAGAGAAAGGGGTGGATAGAGAGATGGGGTCACAGGGGGAGGAGGGTTCAGAGAGATGGGGAACAGAGAGGAGGGGGGCAGAGAGAGGAGGGACATAGAGAGACGAATGGAGAGAGAGGGGCGACAGAGAGGGGGGACAGACAGAGTGGAACGGAGAGAGAGGGGGAACAGAGAGAGGGGAATAGACAGACGGGGGCACAGAGAGGGGGGACAGAGAGAGTGGAACAGAGAGAGGGGGTCAAAGAGGAGGGGGGACAGAGAGGAGGGGGAGAAGAGGAGGGGTGTTAGAGAGGAGGGGGACAGAGAGGGGGGACAGAGAGAGGAGTTACAGAGAGACAGGAGGGACAGAGAGCGCGGGGACAGTGCGAGGGGGTCAGAGTTAGGGGACAGTGTAAGTGGGGCAAAGAGAGAGAGAGGGGGACACAGAGGGGGGGCAAGAGAGAGGAGAGAGACGGGGGAGACAGTGGTGGAGGAGTAGCGACGAGGGGAGAGAGAGGAGCGGAGAGAAGGGAGAGAGAGTGAGAGGGGAAGACAGAGGGGGAGAGGGGGTAGAGAGGGGGAGAGAGAGGAGGGGAGAGAGTGGGGTGAGAGCAGGGGTTGATGAGAGGGGGAGACAGGGGGAGAGATGGGGAGAGTGAGAGGGTGAGTGAAGGAGGGAGAAAGGGGACAGAGTTCTGTGACAGAGTTGGGGGAGAGAGTTAGTGAAGAGAGAGTTTGGGGAGAGAGTGAGGGGTAGAGAGAGTGAGTGAGGAGGAAAGGGAGGGGGAGGAGGAGAGATGGGATAGAGAGCGAGGCAAGGAGAGAGAGCGCAGAGAGAGAAGGGGAAGTGACATAGGGTTTAGAGAGCTAGTGGGAGAGCGGGGGAGAAGGAGGGGCGAGGGAGCGAGAGGAAAAGAGGGGAGGGGGGAGATTGAGCTGGACAGAGTGAGGGGGAGAGAGAGAGAGGGGGGAGAGAGAGAGCAGCACGGAGAGGGGGCAGGGAGAGGGAGCAGAGAGAGGTGGCCGAGAGAGGTTGCAGAGGGAGGGATCGAGGAAGGTGGGCGAGAGAGGGGGCAAGAGAGGGGTCGAGAGAGGGGAGGGAGTGAGGGGAGAGGGGCGGAGAGGGGGTGAGAGAGGAGTGAGAGAGGGGGAGAGAGCGCGGGGACAGAGAGAGTGGGAGAAAGTGGGGGAGAGAGGGGGTGACAGGAGAGGGGGAGAAGGGAAGAGAGTGGAGATTGGGAGAGGGGAGATGGAGATGGGAGTTGGAGAGGGGAGAAAAATCGGAAGAGAGGGTAGAGAGAGAGAGGGGAGAGAGACAGAGGGAGGTAAAGAGAGGGGGAAGAGAGAGCAGAGTAGAGAGACGGGGGAGAGAGAGGTGAAGAAATGGGGGAGAGAAGGGGAGAGGGCTGGAGAGAGGGGGATCGAGAGGGGTAGAGAGAGGGGAGAGAGAAGGGGAGAGAGAGGGGGAGAGAGAGTGGCAAGAGTGTAGACGATGGGGGGGCGAGAGTGGGGGCAAGAGTGGGGACAAGAGTGGGGGGTGAGAGGGTGGGCAAGAGTGGGGGGCGAGAGGGGGGCGAGGGTGAGGGGCGAAAGAGTGGGAGAGAGAGAAGGGGCGAGACAGGAGTGCGAGACAGGGGACGAGAGATGGGTGCAAGATGGGGGCGAGAGAGATGGTGGACAGAGGGGAGAGAGGGGGAGGGGGAGAGAGGGGATAGAGAGAGTGTTGAAAAAAGAGGGAGGAGAGAGAGAGGGAGAGAGAGGGGGGGACAGAGGCGGGAGAGAGAAGGGGAGGGGAAGAGAGAGGGCAAGAGAGAGGGGGAGAGAGTGGGGAGAGAGAGAGTGGGGGACAGTGTGGGGAGAGAGAGGGGAGTGTGGGGGAAAGAAAGGGGGGAGAGAGGGAGGGTGAGAGAGTGGGTGTAGGCAGTGGGGGCAGAGAGGTGTGGGAGAGGGTGTACCAGAGATGGGGAAGAGAGAGGGGGAGAGAGAGGGGTCGCGAGAGAGGAAGGAGAGTGAGAGGAGAGAGAGGGAGAGAGAGGGGGCAGAGAGTGAGGGGAGACAATGGGGGAGAGAGAGTGGGGGGAGATAGTGGTGTGGAGAGTGTGGGGGGAAATAGTGGGGGAGGGACAGTGTTTGGGTAGAGTGGGGGTGGAGAGTGGATAGGGAGAGTGGGGGTGAGAGTGCGTTGGGAGATAAGGGAGAGAGACTGGGGTAAGTGATTGGGGTAAGAGAGCAGGGTAAGAGACCGGGGAGAGAGAGAGGGGAGGGAAAGAGGGGAGGGAGAAAGAGAGGGGAAGGAGAGAGACGAGAGAGAGTGGGGTGAAAAAGAGGGGAGATGGAGAGAGGGGAGGTGGAGAGAGGGGAGAAAGAGAGGGGTGGAAAGAGAGGGGAGAGAGAGAAAGGGTAGAGAAACAGGGGGAGAGCGAGGGAGAAAGACAGAGGGGGTAGAGAGAGTGGAAGAGAGAGAGAGGGGAGAGAGAGGGGAGAGAGAGAGAGGAGGCGAGAGAGGTCGGAGAGTGGGAGGGGGAGGGGCGTGAGAGAGGGGGTAGAGAGACGGTGTGAGAGAGGGGGTGAGAGAGGGGGTGAGGGAGAGGGGAGAGAGTGGAGACGAGTTGTGGGCGAGAGTGGGGGCGAGAGAGGAGGTGAGAAGGGGGCGAGGGAAGGGGCGAGAGTTGGGGCCAAAGTGGGGGCTAGAGGGGGGAGAGTGGGGGCGAGAGAGGGTGCGAGAGGGGGCGAGAGAGAGGGGGAGAGAGGGGGTAGAGAGAGAGTTGGGGAAAGAGGCGGAGAGGGGGGAGAGAGAAGGGAGAGAGAGGCTGGAGAGAGAGGGGGAGAGAGTGTGAAGGAGAGAGAAAGGGTGATAGAGAGAGGTGAGAAGGAGAGGCGAGAGAAGGGGAGGGCTGAGAGTGTGAGGGGGGAGAGAGAGTGTGTGAGAGAGAGGTTGTGAGAGAGCGGGGAGTGAGAGAGGGGGAGAGTGGGAGTTGAGAAAAGGGGAAAGACAGGGGGTGTGGAGAAAGAAAGGGGCAGAGAAAGGGGGAGAGAAAGAGGGGGAGTGAGATTGGGGGAGACAGTGGAGAAAGTGTGGGAAAGAGAGAGGGGGAGAGTGAGATGGTGAGATAGGGAGGGGGAGAGGGGTGGAGAGAGAGGGGAGAGAGAGAGGGGGAGAGAGAGTGGGGGAGAGAGTGGGGAAAGCGAGTGGGGAAAGAGAGTGGGGGAGAGAGAGGAGAGAGTGAGAGAATGAGAGACAGGGAGTGAGAGAGGGAGAGAGAGGGAGAGATTTAGGCGACAGAGTGGGAGAGAGAGTTAGTGAAGAGAGAAAGGGAGAGAGGAAGATTGGGGGTCGAGAGAGGGGGTGAGCAGGGTAGAGAGAGGGGAGAGGGAGGGAGAGAGAAGGGGAGGCGAAGAGAGGGGGAGTGTGGGGGACAGAGAGGAGAGAGAGGCGGACAGAGGGACGGTGACAGAGGGAGGGGGCAGAGAGTGGAGGGAGACAGAGGGGGAGAGAGGGGGGAGAGAGAGTGGGGAGAGAGAGTGCAAAGAGAGAGAGTGAGGGAGAGAGTGGGGGAGGGAGAGGGTTGGTGAGGGAGGGAGTGAGAGAGAGGGGAGAGATTTAGGTGACAGAGTTGGGGGGAGAGTTAGTGAAGAGAGCGGGGAGAGAGAGAGTGTGGTGTAGAGAGAGAGAGTGGGTGAAAGAGAGAGGTGTAGAGAGAGGGGGTGAGAGAGACGGTAGAGAGAAGGCGAGAGAGGAGGGGAGAGGGGTGAGAGGGGTTAGAGGGGTAAGAGGGTTGTGGGGAGAGGGGGAAGAGAGAGAGGCGGCAGAGAGAGAGATAGGGAGGGGGAAGAGAGACGGGGAGGGCAAGAGAGAGGGGGAGATAGTGGGGGAAGAGAGAGGGGGAGAGAGAGGGGGAGAGGGGGGGAGAGGGGGGGAGAGAGGTGGGAGAGGGAGGGGGAGAGGGAGGGGAGAGAGAGGGGGCGAGAGACGGGGCAAGAGAGGGGGTAGAGACGGGGCAAGAGAGGGGGAGGGAGAGGAAGGTGCGAGGAAGGGGGAGGAGGGGACAGAAAGGGGGTGAGAGCGAGGGGAGAGACAGGGGAGAGAGTTGGGGAAGAGAGTGGGGAAGAGACGTGGAGAGATTGTGGAGAGACGGGGAGAGCGAGAGGGGTCGAGAGAAGGGACAAGAGTGAGGGCGAGAGTGGGTGGCGAGAGAGTGGGGCAAGACAGGGGGGTGAGAGAGGGGGCGAGAGAGGGGGAGAGGGGGGATAGAGAGGTGGAGAGAGAGGGGGCTGAGAGAGAGAGTGTGGAGAGAAAGGGGGAAGAGTGAGAGGGAGGGAGAGGGCAGAGATAAAGGGGGAGAGAGAGAGGGTAAGAGTGAGACAGGGGAGAGAGGGGGCGAGAGAGCGGGGGTGAGGGAGCGGGGGCGAGAGAGCGGGGAATGAGAGAGAGGGGGCAGACAGTGGGGGAGAGAGAGGGGCAGAGAGAGGGGGGAGAGGGGGCGAGAGAGCGGGGGTGAGAGAGCGGAGGTGAGAGAGTGGGGAATGAGAGAGAGGGAGGCTGAAAGGGGGAGAGGAAGAGAGAGAGTTGGAGAAAGAGAGGGAAAGAGAGGGGAGAGAGAGGGGGAGAGTCGGGGGAGAGACAGGGGGAGGGAGATGGGGAGAGTGATGGGGAAAGAGATGGCGAGTGTGAGAGGGAGAGAAAGGGGAGGGGGCACGAGAGGGAGTGAGAGAGGCGGGCGAGGGGGAATGAGAGGGGGTGAGAGAGAGGGGAGAGTGAGGGGAGAGAGAGGGGGAGTGAGAGGATGCAAGAGAGAAGGGTAGAGAGAGGGGAGAGAGAGGAGGCGAGAGAGGGTAGCGAGAGAGGGTGGCGAGAGACGGGGCGAGACAGAAGGTGGGAAGGGGAGAGAGAGAGGGGACAGTGAGAGAGAGAGTGTGGAGAAAAAGTGGGGAAGAGAGAGCAGGGAGAGAGAGGGGAGAGAGACAGGAGAGATAGGGGCAGAGAGAGAGTGCGTGGAGAGAAAGGAGGAAGAGAGTGCGGGAGAGTGAGAGGGAGAAAGAGGGGGAGCGATAGTGTGGGAGAGACAGGGCGAGAGAGAAAGAGAGCATGAGAGAGGGGAGAGAGGGAGGTGAGAGAGAGGGACTGAGGGAGTGGTGGTAAGAGAGTGGGGTGTTAGAGAGAGGGGCAGAGAGTGGGGGAGAGAGTGGGGGGCAAGAGAGGGGGAGGGGGGGAGAGAGACGGGTAGAGTGACGGGTAGAGGCGGGAGAGACAGAGGGAGAGAGGGGGAGAGAGAGGGGGCGAGAGTGGGGGGTGAGAGAGGGGGGTGAGAGAGGGGAGAGAGGGGGGAAACAGAGGGGGCAGAGAGAGAGGGGAGAAAAAGGGAAGCGAGGGAGAGAGAGGGAGAGAGATGGGAGGGAGGGTGATGAAAGAACGGGGGTGAGAGAGAGGGGGCAGACAGTGGGGGAGAGAGAGGGGAGAGAGTGGGGGGAGAGAGATGGGGAGAGAGAGGGGGAAAGAGAGAGGGGAGAGGGCGAGGGAGAGACAGGGAGAGAGTGGGGGAAGGGAGAGGAACGTGCGAGGGAGGGTGGGGGGGACAGAAAGGGGATGAGAGTGGGGGGAGAGAAAGGAGAGAGAGATGGGGAGAGAGTGGGGGAGGGAGAGGAAGGTGGGAGGGAGGCGGAGTGAGGCCGACAGAGAGGGGGTGAGAGCGGAGGGAGAGAGATGGGGAGAGAGTGGGGGAGAGAGATGGGGGTGAGAGTGGGGGAGAGAGATGTGGGTGAGAGTGGGGGAAGAGAGTGAGGAAAGAGAGTGTGGGAGTGAGAGGCGGAGAGAGAGAAGGGAGAGGGAGGGGGAGAGAGAAGGGAAGATAGACGGGGAGAGCGATGGGGAGAGTGGGGAGAGACGGGGAGAGAGAGTTGGAAGGAGAGGAAGGGGCGAGGGAGGTGGAGAGAGGGGGAAAGAAAGAGGGTGAGAATGTGGGAGAGAGAGGGGAGAAAGAGGGGAGAGTGAGAGGGTGAGAGAGGTAGGGAGTGAGAGACGGAGAGAGAGAGAGGAGAGAGAGACTTAGGCGACAGAGTTAGTGAAGAGCGAGGGGGAGAGAGAGTTTGAGGGGTAGAGAGAGAGGGTGAGCGGGGTAGAGATAGTTCTGATAGAGACAGGGGATGAGAGAGTGTGGTAGAGAGAGGGGAGAGGGAGGGGGAGAGCAGGGGAGACGAGAGAGGGGTTAGAGGGGCGAGAGTGGGGGACAGAGAGGGGAGATTTGGGGGGAGAGAGGGGGAGACAGAGGGGGAGAGCGATGGGGTGGGGGGAGAGACGGAGGGAGAGAGAGGGGGAGGGAGATGAAGGGAGCGAGGGAGTGGATTAGAGAGGGGGCAGAAAGGGGAAAGAGTGCGGGGAGAGAGAGGGGTGAGAGATGGGGAGAGAGATGGGGAGAATGAGAGGGGGAGGGAGAGAGAGGGGAGAGTGGGAGTGCAAAAGGAGGCGAGAGAGGCGGGTGAGAGGGGGGCAAGAGGGGGTGAGAGAGGGGGAGAGAGAGAGGGGCGAGGGGGGAGAGAGAATGCGAGAGAGAGGGGTAGGGAGAGCCGGGAGAGAGAAGGGTAGAGAGGGTGGCGAGTGAGGGGGGCGAGACGGGGATGAGAAAGCGGGCGAGAGAGGGGGAGAGAGAGGGGGATAAAGAGGAGGGAGAGAGAGTGGGGAGAGAGGGGGGAGAGGGGGCAGAAAGAGAGAGAGTGTGGAGAGAAAGGGGGAAGATAGAGCGGGAGAGAGAGCGGGGAGAGAGGGGGAGAGATAGAGGGAGAGAGAGAGAGTGTGATGGGGGTGAGAGAAGGGGAAGGGGGAGAGAGAGAGGGGGAGAATGAAACCGGACGAGAGAGTGGGGGTGAGAGCGTGGGGGCTAGATTGGTGGGTGAGAGAGGGTGGCGTGACAGAGTGGGGGAGAGAGAAGGGGCGAGAGACAGAGGGGGAGAGAGAGGGGGAGAATTGGGGGAGAGAGTGGGGGAGAGACTGGAGGAGAGAATGGGGGAGTGAGTGGAGGGAGAGTGTGGGGGGAGAGAGTGTGGGAGAAGGGGTAGAGAGTGAGGGAGAGAGTGGGGGATAGAGTGGGGAAGAGTGAGAGGGTGAGAGAAGGAGGGAGTGAGAGCGGGAAAGAGAGGGGAGAAGGTTCGTTGGCAGAGTGGGGAGAGAGTAAGTGAAGAGAGAGGGGGAGAGAGAGTGAGGGGGTATAGAGAGAGGGGGTAGAGAGAGAGGGTGAAGCGCGGGGAGAGCGAGTGAGAGGGGATGAGAGGGGGAGGGAGAGCGAGGTGACAGAGTGAGGGGAGAGAGGGAAGGGCAGAGAGAGAGGGGCTCGATAGACAGGTGTGAGAGAGGGAGGAAGGGAGGGGAGAGAAGGGAGGGGAGAGAATGAGGGGAAGTGAGGGTGAGAGAGAGAGAGGAGAAAGAGAGGGAGAGAAAGGGAGTGGGGAGGGAGAGGGGGTGAGGGAGGGAGGGGGAGAGAGAGAGACGGGAGACAGAGGGGAGAGAGAGAGAGGGGACAGAGAGGGGGGAGAGAAAGAGGGGGAGAGAGAGAGGGTGGAGAGCGAGAGGGGGAGAGAGTGGGTGAGAGATTGGTGCGAGAGAGGGGGAAAGAGAGAGGGGGAGAGGGAGGGGAAAGAGTGAGGGGAAGAGAGAGGGTGAGAGAGAGGGGGAGAGAGAGGGGCGAGAGGGGAGAGAGGGGGAAGAGGTGGCGAGAGAGGGATGAGAGAGGTTGGAGAGAGGGGAACGTCAGAGAGCGTGGGAGAGAGTGGAGAGAGAGAGGGGGAGATGGAGAGAGGGGGGGCAATGAATGAGAGATCGAAGATGGAGAGGGGAGAGATAGAGGGGAGAGAGACAGAGAGAGAGAACGGGTTGAGAGACAGGGGTAGAGAAGTGGAGTAGTGAAAAGGATAAAAAGAGAGGGGGAGAGAAGTGGGGTGAGAGAGAGGGCGAGAGAGGGGGCAGGGAGTGGGAGAGAGAGAAGGGGAGAGAGGGAGGGGGAGAGAGAGAGGGCGGAGAGAGTGGGGGAGAGCGAGTAAGGGAGAGTGAGTGGGTAGAGAGAGAGAGACAGAGGGAGAGAGAGGAGGAGGGGGGAGAGAGGTGAGAGAAAGGTGAGAGAGAGGGGAGAGAGAGAGAGGGGGAGAGAGAGGGGACGAGGGACGGGGGCGAGTGCGGGGAGAGAGAGATGTGGGAGAGACAGAGAAGCCGGGGGAGAGACAATGATGGGGGAGAGAGAGAGAAGTAGGCGAGACAGAGAGGTGAGGCAGAGAGAGAGGTGAGTGAGAGAGAGGTGTGGGTGAGAGAGGTCGGGGAAAGAGAGAGAGGGGAAGAGAGAGGAGGAAAGTGATAGAGGGGAAGAGAGGCAAGGGCAGAGAGAAGGAGGGCGAAAGAGGGGAGTAGAGCCAATGGAGAGGGGTCAAGGGAGAGGGCGGAGAGAGGAGGGGGAGAGAGAGGGGGAGAGAGGGGAGAGAGGAGGGGGAGAGAGAGATGCGGAGAGAGGGGGAGAGGGGGGAGAGAGAGATGGGGAGACAGAGAGGGGGAGAGAGAGCCGGGAGAGAGAGAGGAGAGAGAGAGGAGGCAAGGTAGAGGGAGAGTGAGAGGTGAGTGAAACTGGCAGAGAGAGGGAGTAAAAGAGAGGAAGGGAGAGGTGGAGAGCGAGCGAGAAAGCGAGGGGCGAGAGAGGGTGACGAGCGAGAGGGGAGACAGAGAGGGTGTGACAGAGAGAAGGGAGGGAGAGGGGGAGAAAGAGAGGTGAGAGTGGGGGAGAGAGAGGGGGGAGATAGAGTGGGGGAGTGAGTGTGGGGATTGAGTGGGGGGATTGAATGGGGGGATTGAGTGGGGGGAGAGAGTGTGTCGAGAGTGTGGGGAGAGGGGGAGGGGGGGTAAAGAGTGGGGGAGAGAGAGAGGGAGGGAGTGAGAGGGGGACAGGGAGTGAGGTGACAGAGTGAGGGGGTCAAAAGAGGGGGCGAGAGAGGGGGAGACAGGAAGGGGAGAGAGGGAGGGGGAGAGAGGGAGGGGGAGAGAGAGAGAGGGGTAGAACAAGGAGTGGGGAGAGAGTGGGGGAGAGAGAGGGGGAGAGAGAGGGGGAGAAAGAGAAAGGTGAGAGTGAGGCAAGAGAGGAGGCAAGAGATGGGAAAAGAGAGAGGGAGAGAGAGAGGGCGATAGCGAGGGGGGAGCGAGAGACAGAGCGTGGGGAGAGAGGGGTCGCAGAAAGGGGGGGAAGACAGAGGGGGGAGACAGAGAGTGGGGGAGAGAGTGGGGAAGGGGGGAGATGGAGATAGAAGAGACGGAGAGAGGTGAGAGGGAAGATGGAGAGGGGAGAGAGAGTGGAGAGAGAGAGGAGAGAGAAACGGTGGGTAGAGAGACAGGGGTAGAGAGAGGTGAGTATTGAGAAGGATAAAGAGAGAGGGTGGAGAGAGAAGGGGGCGGGGGGGCGACAGAGGGGGACGGGGAGTGGGAGAGAGTGAGGGAGAGAGTGAGGGGGAAAGAGGGAATGGGAGAGAGGGGAGAGAGAGGGGAGAGAGAGGTGGTGAGAGAGAGAGGTGAGGGAGATAGAGAGGTACGTGAGAGAGAGGTGGGGAGAGAGAGGTGGGGGAAAGAAAGAGAGGAAGAAGAAAGAGCGAGGGAAGAGAGAGGGGCAGAGAGAGAGGGAAAGATAAGGGGCGAGATAAGGGGGAGAGATTGGGGGAGAGATTTGTGCGAGATAAGTGGCTGTCCAGCCCCATCTACGGCACTTTTTATTTCCCTTCCCAGGAACAAAGACACGGAGGAGTCAGTCCAAAACTTTTCATTCAACTTTGCAAAGTCGGGTGCTGTTCCCAAAGGTACACACACACAAGCATAGTAATCTCCACACATTATATACATGTATATGTGGGCTGGGTTTACTACTGCTGTCTTGACCAACGAGTGCTCGGATTCCCCAGTGTTTTCCTTATTTGGGCTCTGGTGCCTGCGATTCTTTTATCATTCACTTGGCCAATCAGTGTTTGAGCTTCCCATTCTTCCCTTATATGGATGATGTTGTACAACTGTGGTTAAGGGCGGCCTCTCAACTATCGAGGAAAGCTGTTACAACTGTTTCATTCATATAAACGTGGGGGAGGTCCGGCAACAGTTGAGTGTCTGCTTGTGTTTACTATGAGGTAGAAAAGACTAAAAGGCAGCTAACCGTTTAAAAATTACACTGCCCCCTACAGATTGGGGAGAGATGGGGAGAGAGAAGGGGAAAGAGAAGGGGAAAGATAGGGGAGAGAGAGGGGTTAGAGAGAGATGGATTAGAGAGAGAGAGAACGGGACAGAAAGGGGTCGAGTGCAGGGGTCGAGAGAGGGGGTCGAGAGGGGGGAGTCGAGTGAGGGCTTTCGAAGGGACCGGTTGTGAGAGGTGTGTCGAGAGAGGGGGGACAATGAGGGGGTCGAGAGAAGAGGGCTGAGAGAGAGGGGTCGAGAGAGTGGGCCGATAGGGGGAGAGTGAGGGGAGGGGGAGAGAGTGGGGGGGAGAAATGGGCCAGAGAGGGGGTAGAGATGGGGGAGAAAATTAGAGAGAATGGACAGAGAGAGTGAAGGGTGAGAGATGGGGAGAGCGAGGTGTGAGCAAGAGAGACGGGCGGGAGAGAGGGTGAGCGAGAGACAGACAGAGAGAGGTGCAAGTGTGAGTGAGTGAGTGAGGGGACGGAAATGAGAGAGAATCTGAGAGATCGAGAGAGAGTGCGCGATAAGGGGACAAGAAAGAGAAAGAGAGAGAGAGAGAAAGATAGAAAGAGGGGGAGAGCGAGATAGGGAAAGATACAAGGTGAGCTAGAGAGAGAGGGACATGAGTGAGAGGCACGCGAGGGGGGGAGAGAGAGTCAGGTGAGAGAGAGGGATGAGGTGGAGAGTGAGTGAGTGGGTGAGAGAGAGAGTGTGTGAGGGGAAGAGAGATAGAAAGAGAAGGTGAGAGAGGGGCTGAGAGAGAGAATGAGAGTGAGACAGTGAGAGATAGATAGTGAGGGAGTGAGAGAAGGGATCGAGAAAAAGAGACAGAGAGTCTGAGAGAGAGAGAGAGAGAGATGTCTCAGGGAGGACCAGTCCAGCAGAGGTGAGAACAGGACCCTTACAAGATGGTGGGAATGAAGCCTAGAATGTAGCTGTTCCTTACCCAGCTCTGTGGCCATGTCCTGTCTTCCAGGTCTGAATACAGAAGGTCACGAAGCCGCTCTGTGCTGTATACTGTGAGTGATCTTGCCGGATGCAGGATTTACTGAAGGCTCCAGACCTCCCTCTCCATTTCTCTCTGGCTGACCAAGGGTCTTTGATGCGGTAAAGGACGAGACAGGAGTTAGGAATTCGGCTGAGACAGAACATCCTGATTACCTGCAGGAGACAGAGAAATAGACAGAATGGGAAGTTAGACTGTTGCAGTGAGGTTTACACATGGAGGATCTGGAAAATCCCTGTCTCCATCCCTGGCCTGTGCTGCTGTGTCTCTCTGGAATGGGGAATTCCATTGGCTCAGGATCTGGAGTAGCTGCAAGAGTGAGAGACACTGACAGAGGCAGCAATTAGACCCACACAGTGAGGGATACTACATGGAGAGATACTGAGTGATATTACCAGAGTGCTGGAAGGTATCAGGATCACACAATGGTCATGATGAAAGGGTTGTGATTCATGGTGCACGGGGATCAGTACTCACTGACGGGTGAGCTATGAGTGGGACAGGTGATGGCCTCGTGCTATTTTTACTCAAGTGTTCATCCAGATGTTAATGCCGGTGTCCAGTATAACCCATCTAACTGCTTAATATCCTTTTAGGAAGGAAATCTGTTATAGGCAGCGGGTCTGGCCTACACATGATCCAGACCCAGAGCGATGGAGTTGACTCTAAACTGCTCTCTGTCATCATCCAGCAAGGCACTCAGCTCAAGGGCAGCTCAGGGTGGGCATGCGATGTTGGCCAGCCAGAGACAGCAACATCCCATGAGTGAATTAAACATAACACTGCTGGGAAATGTCCCTTAGGTTCCTTTTATATCTTTCCCCTCTCATCCTGAACCTAGGCCCTTCAGTTCTGGACTACCCCACCCCTGGGAGCAGTGTCCTGGCCAATCATGTCGGTAGGCTTATGTGCAGGACTTCAAGCTGACAGATAGGATGCAGAGGATTCAGGTGAAAGGAGCTTTCCAAATCCAAAGAGAAATGGCAATGGAGCTGAAGACAAGCAGAAAGGAACAGGAAGAGACAGAGTTTAACTGAAACTGTACATCAGTGAATTGGACTGTGACAAGACATTGTGGAAAGAGTCAATTGTAATGTTCTTTTTTGGACTGGATAAAGTCTCTGCAATAAGGTGGATGGACCGTTGCACAGAGATAAATGAGATTTAGTGGTGACAGGGTGAACAAAATGAATATTCCATTGTACACCTCCTTGAGGGGTGTCAGGGAGTGCAGGATGGGTAACCCTGACAGTAATGTGTAACAAAGGCATTACAGAGAAAGCATTTGGCCTCGGATGATGAAGCTGAATCAGTCTGAATGCAGATTCTTGGTAACACGTGTCAAAAACACAAGCAGGAGAACAGTTTAGAGGCTGCCTAACAACATTTCATTGCTCAGACCTGTTTCACATTCCAATGTATTCCTGTGAACTGCAAAGGCACTGTGATAATTCTGGGAGACTTCAGTCTTTGTATAATCTGGGGCAGTCACATCGGCAAAAGTGATGTTCTCCAAACGCCTCTTTGAATGTTTGTGTCAGTGTTTCTTTGAATAACACGTTGTGCAAATGGCCAGGGACGTGACTATCTCAGAGCGACCGTTGGGTGATGACGCTGAGTGAAGGAGTAATGTCACACTGAGATATCCTCTGGGAAATTGTAGTGTAGTGGAATTCAGTGAGATGATGGATTTTTAAAGTGACCATAAAGCACACCCAACAATCACAACCAAAGCCATTGACATGTGTTTGAGAGGAGAACTGACCAAATCAAACAGGGGAAACAGTGAAGTGTATGGTTAGAAATGGACAGTACAAAACATTTACATTCATAGAGATGTACAGCACAGAAACAGGGCCTTCGGTCCAACTCAATCACACCACCCACATATCCTAACATAATCTCGTCACATTTGCCAGCACTTGGCCCAAATCCCTCTCAGCCCTTCCTGTTCGGATACCCATCCAGATGCCTTTTAAATGCAGTAATTGTACCAGCCTCCACCACTTCATCTGGCAGGTCATTCCATACACGCAACACCCTTCACGTCAAAACGTAGTCCCTTAGGTTCCTTTTATATCTTTCCCCTCTCATCCTGAACCTAGGCCCTCCAGTTCTGGACTAACCCACCCCAGGGAAAAGACCTTGTCGGTTAATCCTAACCATGCCTCTCATGGTTTTATAAACCTCCATATGGGTTACCCCTCAGCCTCAGACATTCCAGGAAAAACGTCCCCAGCCCATTTAACCTCTCCCTTTCACTCAAATCCTCCAATCCTGTCAGCTTCTTTGCAAATCTTTTCTGAACCCTTTCAATTTCCACAACATCATTCCGATAGGGAGGAGACTAGAATTGCACGCAATATGCCAAAACTGGCTTATCCAATGTCCTGTGCAGCCACAACATGACCTCCCAACTCCTCTACTCAATGTAGTGATTCGTAAACACAAGCAAACCAAACACCTTCTTCACGATCCTATCGACCCACAATTCTCCTTTCAAGGAACAATGAACCTGCACTCCAAGGTCTCTTTGTTCAGAAACACTCCCTGGGACTTTAACATTAAGTGTATCAGTCCTGCGAAGAGTTGCTTTCCCAAAATGTAGCACCTCCCATTTATCTAAATTAAACTCCATCTGCCACCCCTCAGCCCATTGGCCCATCAGTTCACCATCCCATTGTAATGTGAAGTAACTTTCTTCACTGTCCACTACCCTCCAATTTTGGTGTCATCTGCAAACTTACTAACTGTACCTGCTGTGTTTACATTCAAATCATTTATATAATTAATGGAAAGTAGTGGACGCAGCACCGATCCTTGTGGCACTCCACTGGTCACAGGTCTCCAGTCTGAAAAGAACACCCTCCACAACCACCCTCTGTCTTCTACCTTCGTGCCAGTTCTGTATCCAAATGGCTGGTTTTCTCTGTATTCCATGAGATCTATCCTTGCTCTCCAATCTCCCATGTGGAAACATTTCGAACACCTTACTGAAGTCTATATCACTCACATCCACCGCGCTGCCCTCATCAATCCTTTTGTTACTTCTTCAAAAAACTCAATATCTTGAGACATGATTTCCCACGCACAATGCAATGCTGACTATCCCCAATTAGACATTGCCTTTCTAAACACATGTAATTCCTGTCCCTCATGTATACATCTTTCCAGGTGCCCATGACTGACGTCAGGCGAACCAGTCTGTCGTTCCCTGGCTTGTCCTTACCACCCGTCTTAAACGGTGGCACCACGTTAGCCCAACCTCCAGTCTTCTTGCACCTCACCTGTGTCTATCGATGATACAAATATTTCAGCAAAGGGCACAGCAATCACTTCTCTAACTTCCCACAGAGATCGAGAGTATACCTGACAAGGTCCTGGGGATTTATCCATCTTTAACCATTTCAAGAGATCCAACACCTCCTCCTCTGTAATATGGACATTTTGCAGGATGACATCATCTACTCCCCAATGCTATTTCCCAAACAATCATTCTATTCTACATCTTCCATGTCCATCTCGACAGGAAATACTTGTTCGGTATTTTCTCAATCTCCTGCAACTCCACGTGCAGGCTGTCTTGATCTTTGAGGGCCCTATTGTCTCCCCAGTGACCCTTTGGCCTTTATGCATTTGTAAAAGATCTTTGGATTCTCCTTAACCCTAATTGTTAAAGCGATCTCATGTCCCCTTTTTGCCCTCCTGATTTCCCTCTAACCCTACACAACACTACAATCTCGCCCTCCCTGAGTGATCCCTACCCAACACTGCACTCAACCCCTCCCTGACTGATCCCTACCCAACACTGCAATCTCCTCCTCCCTGAGTGATCCCTACCCAACACTGCACTCAACCCCTCCCTGACTGATCCCTACCCAACACTGCAATCTCCCCCTCACTGACTGATCCCTACCCAACACTGCACTCAACCCCTCCCTGACTGATCCATACCCAACACTGCAATCTCCCCCTCTCTGACTGATCCCTACCCAACACTGCAATATCCCCCTCCCTGACTGATCCCTACCCAACACTGCAATCTCCCCCTCCCTGACTGATTCCTACCCAACACTGCAATCTCCCCCTCCCTGACTGACCCCCACCCAACGAAGTAATCTCCCCCTCCTGACCCATCTCTCCCAGATCAGGTGAGAGGGATGCAGGTATTAATAATTAATCCTGTCCTATGTGTATTTATATGTATTAGAATGTATGAACGTGGAAAAATCTCCTGACCAAATATATCCAACAACACTGCAAGAGGTGAGAGAAGAAATTGCGGGGTCCCTGGCTGAACTTTTTGCATCAACATTGCCTACGGGTGAAGTCCCAGATTTTGGAGGGCAGCAAATGTTGTGCCCTTATTTGAGAAGGGCTGCAAAGGAAAACCTGGGAACTATAGAACAGTAAACCCAACATCCATGGTAAGTAAATTACTTGAGAAGATGCTCTGCATTTGGAAATACACCATTTAATTGGGAGTAGTCAGCATAGCCTTGTGTGTGGGAGACTTGGCCTCACAAATTTGTCAGCGTTCTTTGATGAAGTGATCAGGAAGTTTGACGAGGGCAGGCCAGTACATGTAGACTCTACAGACGTGAGGAAGGCCTTTGATAAGGTTCCACATGGTTCCTTGCTCTGGAAGGTTAGATCGCATGGAATCCAGGGTCCGTTAGCAATCCAAGGATCCAATTGGCTTGATGGTAGGAAGCAGAGGGTAACAGTCAGACTGGAGGTCTGTGACTAGTGGTGTGCCTCAGCGGTCATAGTATCATAGAATCCCTCTTCTGTGGAAACAGGCCCTTCGGCCCAATAAGTCCACTGGCCCTCTGAAGATTATTCCACCCAAACCTATTCCCGTACCCTGTTACTCTACATTAACCCCTGACTAATGCAACTTACTTACACATCCATGAACACTATAGGCAATTGAGCATGGCCAATTTACCTGACCTGCACATCTTTGGACTGTGGGAGGAAACCGGAGCACCCAGAGGAAACCCACGCAGACATGGGAAGAACATACAAACTCAGTTGTTTTGGCATGGTGACTCAGTGGTTGGCACTGCTGCCTCACAGCGCCAGGGACCCGGGTTTGACCCCAGCCTCGGGTGACTGTCTGTGTGGAGTTTGCACATTCTCCCTATGTCTGCGTGGGTTTCCTCTGGGTGCTCCGGTTTCCTCCCAAAATCCAAAAATGTACAGGTCGATGAATTGGCCGTGCTTAGTTGTCCATAGTGCTCGGTGCATTCGTCCAGGGTAAATATTGGGTAAGGAGAATGGCTCTCGGTGGGTTACTCTTCAGCAGGTCGGTGTGGACTTGTTAGGCCAAATGGCCTGTTTCCATACTGTAGGAAATCTAACCCTCACAGGATCTAACCCACACAGACCATCCTGTGAGGTTGGAATTGAACCCAGATTGACAGTGCTGTGAGGCATGAGTGCTAACCACTGAGCCACTGTGCCACTGAGCTGGTCACTGCTAGGCCCATGGCTGTTTGATATCTATATCAATGATTTGGATGCGGGTGTTTAAGGCATGATTAGAAAGTTTGCAGATTACACAAAAATAAGTGAGGAAGGTCTCAGCAATTGCAACAGGGCCTTGATCAGCTGGGGCATTGGGCTGAGAAATGGCAAATGGAGTTTAATACAGACAAGTGCGAGATCTTGCATTTTGGAAAGTCACATCAAGACAGGGGTTTCATGGTGAATGGTAGGGCCTGAAGGAGAGTCGCGGGACAGAAGGAGCTTGGATTCGTGGAGCACGGCTCTTTGAACTCAGGGAGACAGGGCAGTGAAGAAGGTTTTTGGCACACTGTGCCCTACATCAGTCAGGGCATGGAATAACGAATTTGGGAAGTTCTGTTGCTGTTCTGCAGGATGTTGGTGAGGCCGCACTTGGAGTATTGTGTTCAGTTTTACCCACCTTGCGAGAGGAAGGATGTTATTAAACTGGAAAGAGTGCAGAAGAAACTTACAAGGATGTTGCCAGAACTCAACTAGACAGATATAGAGAGAGGTTGGATAAGTTAGGGCATTTTCTTTAGTGCGTAGGAGACTTGAGGGGGTGTCCTTATAGAGGTGTATAAGATCATGGGAGGCATGGATAGGGTGAATGCACTCAGTCTTTATCCAAGGCTTGGGGAATCAAGGATGAAAGGGCACCAGTTTAAGGTGAAAGGGGAGGATTAAAAGGGAACCTGAGGGACAATGCTTTTCCCCAGAGGGTGGTACACTTACGGAATGAACTACCAGTGCAAGTGGTCGAGGAGGATACATTTATGAACATTTAAAAGGCACTTGGACAAATACATGGAGAGGAACGTATTGGAAGGATATGGGCCAAGTGCAGGGAAACGGGGTTAGTGTGGATGGGCCAGTTTGGGCCAAAGAGCCTGTCTCCATGCTGTAGAACTCTATGACTCTATGAAAATACACAGGTGTCCCAAAATACCGAAGCAACCAAAGCAATAGGAACACGAGCCGGTACAAATGTGGAACAGTCCTGCAGAATTTCACAGGAAGCCAGCCTGGCCGTGCAGTGAAGGATTCCTGGCACAGGAGCTGTGGTGAGAAGCTCATAGAGAACTGGAGAAGGAAGCTGGACAGCTCACTCCACTGCCGATAGCCTGGAGGACCCCCGGCTGGGATAAGGCAGCTGGGATCCGGTCACCCCAGGGAAAACTCCAGGCTGTGACAGAGCTCGGTCTCGGACACAATGAGCAGGACAGAAGGTTGCAGGAAAATCTCACCCACATGGGACTACTCCAGTAACAATTGGGGAGACCCCAATCCAGTGAAAGGAGGGTCTCTGGGGATGGGGAAGCAGCCTCAGGTTACATTGACAATCTGGAATGACAGTGTAGGGAGCTCCAAGCAGCTGCATGGGTCCTGTACACCTACAACACGGAGCAACACACATCAGGACCTAGTAGGAGGTGCCAGGAGCAAATACAATCCCAAGGGAACCCGGGGTCCTTCCAGAATGGGATAATGTGTGCCTTTGGGGTTCTACCGCCCCAGGGAGATAATGACAGACTCCACACTGACACATCCACACCCTCCCATGGATGGGGTCTCCCACTGCCTTTCTCCCAGGTAACTGAACCTTTTGCCCCCAGCGCTGACCCACAGACGGACCCAGATTCCATGAATCCAGTGGTGACCCAGTGTCAGACAGCCGATGGTCTTACTCCATACACAACAGCCGTTCCAGCCACCCAGCTGGTGGGCAGCACCAAAAAGGCCACTCTGTTTGATCCTGTCTCAAACCCAGATACATTTTTGGATGAGACAGGCTGACAGTCTGTCATACACGGACTGGATGCTGACAAACAAATTAAATTAATCACCATGTGACTTTGTCCACAAGGCCATTCAGCCCTCCCTGAGGGACAACAGTGAGGGAGGGGCATCCATGATGAAATGAAGGCAGCGGTCCTCACTGCTGGAGAAAAGTCCCATCACGGATTAGTGACAAACAGTGTAAATATTGTTCCAGGAGAACACCCACACGAACATGTCTCACTGTCAGTTACAGCAGCTCACCAAGGGCTGGGTTAATGACAGCTGTAAGGACACTTTCGGTGGGGCACTGGGGTTGTGCGAGGGATTCCAATTATCGCAAGTGACAAAGTTAGGATGGGGATCTTTGAAATCGAAAGTATCGGAATTATATTAAAACAAGGTATTTGGATGGGTTATCATGATTCCCTCTGTGGAGATAGAGGGGACATTGACAGAGTCCACACTTACGTAAATGTGAAGGAACAGGCCATACCATGACATTCCCACCGCCTGTCATTAAAGAATTCGGCTCCTCTCACATCAAGCTGTGGTCCTAACTGCACTCACCTTGATATATCTCGGGATCCCAGTGGTTAGGATTGCAGGCTGCAACAGATGGGTACGATCATGGTGAATAATGCCTGGATACACCCCCAGGGCCTGGAAGGTAGATGGAACTCCCCGGGTGATCACCTGAGTTTCATTCATTTGCAGTGTTTGAGTGTTCCTGGCTGGGCCCAGTATTGATTGCCTGTCCGTAGCTGCTCGGGAGCTGGTTTTGGTGGTGAGCTGCCTCCTTGAACTGTTGCAGGTGGTGGACCCACAATGCCCTTCAGGAAGGAATTCCTGGAGTTTGAGCCAGGATGTCTCATTCACTTGCATTTATTCTGCTCACTGGATATTGGTTATGCAGCACAATTCTGTATGGATTCTCAGAACGGAATATGTTTAGTCGAAACAGTTAGGAGAGCCACAGTCACTCAGTGGTTAGCACTGTCACCTCACAGCGCCAGAGACCTGGGTTTGATTTCACTCCTGAGCGACTGTCTGTGTGGAGTTTGTACATTCTTCCTGCATCTGTGTGGGTTTTCTCCCACTGTTCAATGGTGGGCATTTTTGACAGATTGCCCGTAGTGTGGAGGGATATTCAGGTGAGCTGGAATAGCCATGGGAAAGGTGGGGTTTCACAGATATCATCAGGGGATGGATCGGAGTTAGATTCTCTTTAGAGGGTCATTGTGGAATCGATGGGCTGAAGGGCCTCTTTCTGCTCTGTAGGGATTCTATGATATCACTTATCAGCCATATGACAATCGGTTTTACCAATGTACAAAATGGCTTTCGCTCAAACATCAGGCTACTCTGACAACAAACATTACCAGCTTTTAAAATTAGGTTTGTAATTCATTGTATAAGCTTCTTTCTATTCAAAAGACTGGGTGGGGGAGGGGGAATGGGTGAAATGTTGCGGCCTCCTTGCTAAAACACAGATAGACAGCCAAGAGATGCTGGGTAAATTGGACAAGTTATTCTCCCAAATCACAAAGGCCAGACAGCAGACAGATGGTTATCCCATCAGCATAATGTCAAAGGCAATAGTTCCCCTGGGCAGACATATCCCTAATAACGTCTCCACCAAACAAAAGAGGTCCCAGACAGGAAGGCACTGGGTCCTGCTACACAAAGAAACTAACAGGAACAAGCCATCCAAATGATTAGCAACGCTTCAAACTATTAACTGATTCTCCGAATTGGCCAGAAGTATAGAAAGTTCTGGGAAACAATCCACAAATGAACAAAAGCAGGGATCACCTGCAGACTGATCTCTTGAATTTTCTGGAGGCTTTCTGAGGTGACCAACATGGCAAGGTACAGAGACCAGCTCACCATCCAGAGAAAGGGAGAGAGGGACAGCGAGACAAGCTGAAGCAAACTTCAGGAGCATGGGAGAGAGGGAGTGTGAAAAACCATTGAGAGAGAGCGAGCTGGAACCAACTGGAATACTGAGTGTCACCCCTTTAGTCTGTCCATGCTTTAACGCCTGTTTGTCTCAGTCTGACTTCCCCTTCTCTCTTTGTCCTTCTCTCTCCCTGTCTGTCTCTTTCTCTCAATCTGCCTTTCTCTCACACCCTCCCTCTCACTGTCTGTCTCTGCCCCATCTTTCTCTCATCCCCCTTCTCCATCCCCACTCGCTCTACCTCTCTCTCTTTTTCTCACCCTCCCTTTCTCTTTTTCCTTATTTCAGACCTGAAAGTGCTCACCCAATTTTGACCCCCCTAAAAACATTTGCCCCTTATTTTAACTCTCCTCCCAAATTTATTCCCTTCCCCAAATACCTTCCCTCCCAAATACATACCTTACCCAATGTGCCCCTCAAATATTTTGCTGTCCCCCCAACATTGCTGTGAGCCGCACTCCCTGGGGCAGAGGGAAATGAGTGGAAAAGTGTGGAGCTGGAAAAGCCCAGCAGGTCAGGCCTGAACCATCGACTCTCCTGGCTGACCTGCTGTGCTTCCCCAGCTCCTCACTTTGTAACTCTGACTCTCCAGCATCTGCAGTCCTCAATTTCTGGGAGTCTGGGTTGACTGACTCACCTGTGACTGTTTTAATGTACAGCAAGATCCCAGTCCAAGAAGTACAGAAGGTTTGAATCACAGATGGAGTCCTTTCTGCCCATCATCCCCCCTCACCCTTTAAATTATCCTGGACCGGTTCAGGATCTTCAGGATTGGCCCCTGAATGGCAGCATTGACTATCCTTCCTGTGGAGACCTCTTCTCCACCCTGTCTCAGACTTTGCATCACATGCTATCCCTCCCTCCATCTCTCTCTGACAACAGCCCCTCCTTTCTCCACCAACCCCAAAACCCCATCAAACCCTCCACCTGTCTCTGGCTGTCCCACTCTCTCCTTGTCTCCCACTCTCCCCCTTCCCATGCAGACTCACAGCCCCTGGGCTGGAGGAAATATTGCAGATACTAACTCGCCTTTTGACTGACTGCTGTAATGCACAGCAAGATCCCACTCTGAAACCATCGCCAAGTACACACACTGTCCTTCTCCCTCCATATATGTCCTTCTCACTCTCTCTCTCTCCCTGTCTCTCTCACTCTGTCCTTTTCTCACGCCACCTCCTTGACTCTCACTGCCCATCTCTCTCTCCACTTTCTCCATCTCCACTCTCTCCATGTCTCTCTCTCTCGTTGTCACTCTCCCTTTCTCTTTCTCTTTTTCTCTATTCCAGACGCACTCAGGAAAGTACTTCATGTTCCTCCCCTACTGTTGGTGTAAAACCTGAGAGAGAGCAGGCACTGAGGCAAGGTCTTCCCAATGCCCCTTCCCCAGTCACTGGGACAGAGCAGAGGGGTCCAGGGAGAAAGAGGGAGAGAAACAACAGGAGAGAAAGAAAGATGGATGGACAGACAGTGAGAGGGAGGGAGAGAACAAGAGAAAGACAGGCAGGCAGAGGGAGGGAGAAAAAGTGAGAAGAACTGAGAGAGAGCAGAAGAGAGACAGACACAGAGAGAGTGAAACTCCTGGAAGAGAAATACAATGTCACACACATACACGGTGAAAATGGGGAGAGAAAGAGAGGGAGAGAAGTTCAGGCAGACAGCAAGACAGAAATCCCAGGGAGAGATATAGGACAGAGAGAGAGAGAGAGGAGTTGCAACAGCAGAGGGATAGAGCTGAGAGAGTGGGGTGGTGGTGGGGGCTGCTGTGATGTGGTTAGAAGGATATACAGACAGGAATAGCAAGATCCCACAGAGCTGACATACATATGCAGAGAGAGATGAGCAAGGTGTTAGTTTTGTGAAAGACTGAATGATTAAGCATTCCTGAAGAACCTGGTGAGGTGATAAAGGAGGAAGGGAATCTACTGGGAAATGTAAACAGGACAGAGATGTGAAGGATGTTGAGAGATAGGGATTGAAGGAACGATGTGGGAGAGAGAACTGGGAACACAGAAATAGACATGAGAGCTGCAGAGAGAGAGGGAAGGAGTGAAATCTCTGGGATCAGATCCCTCTCTAGTATTTTGCTCCTTTGTCTCTCCCCGTTCTCACAGAAGGGCTGAATCCCACATTTTGTGTGTGTGTGTGTGTGTGTGTGTGTGTGTGTGTGTGTGTGTGTGTGTGTGTGTGTGTGTGTGTGTGTGTGTCTGTGTGTGTGTGCTTTCGTCTGATGATTCCTCATGGCAGAATAATTTGATTCTCTGTCTCTGTATTGTCCAAGTTTCAGCTCCCAAATCAAATGTTGAATCATCCACGATCCTATTAAATAGCAGGGCAGGCTCGAGGGGCTGAATGGTCTCCTCCTGTTCCTATTCCGGATTGTCTTATGTTCTTAACACTATCTCCCAACTCTTGTCCCCCACACTGGAGGTTATGACTCCACAAGGCCCTGATCTGTAGAGTACTGCACTCTTCCGTGAGTCTCGGAGGGAACCAGTCTGATTTGGATTGGAGTTGCAGCCTCTCAGTGAGAAGTGAAATCTCCTCGAGATTCCCCTCAGTCTCTGACTGTAAGGTGGAGCAAGCCAGTCTCGGGAAGCAAACAACAGGCCAGGTCTGCCATGTCCTCCAGCTCCATTTCAGAAGGCCACATGGGAGGGGCTTGTTTCCTTCATCAGCTTCCCGTGCTCTCCCTTCTGGGTTAGGGTGGGGGCCTTGCTTCTGGCACTTATTGAGGTACAGGCTGGATAAAATTGGTTTATACAGGACATGCCCCTGGAGTGAGGTCAGTTAGCTCAGCTGACTGGACAGTTAGATTATAATGCAGAGTAAAAGCAATAGCGTGTGTTCAATTCCCACACCAGCTGGGGTTACCCTGAAGGACACTCCTTCCCAACCTCTCCCCCCAGCTGGGCCCTGGTGACCCACTGATTAAAACACCACCAGACCCCGCTCTGTAATGAGGAGCTGTCCCATGCTCTGGTAAGACGATGGTGACATTACATTGGTTTGTACGTGGAGCGCTGTGTGCAGGACTCGTCACTCCATTGCCAGAGGGATGTTAGTGTTTGGGAAAGGGTTACTGGATGAATCCCCACTGGAATGAACAGCACTCTCTTTCCCCCAGTTAATTCACTTTTGCAGCCTTTGTGTCTTTGGAGACACAGGGACCAATTCACCTGAAACAGCAGCTGGATTTTATATTCATGAGCACCCAATAAGATTGGCTGTTTACATGCACACACACACACACACACACACACACACACACACACACAGACACACGCTCCCTCAAACACACAAAGACACTCTCACACACACATACACAAAGGACTCCCCCAACACACATACACACCCTCCCTCAAACACAAACACAGACACGCTCTTGCACACACAGGCACACACTATCTCTCTCACACATATACACGCACAGACATATGCTCCCTCAAATACACACACCGTCACACTCTCTCACACATACACGCAGACACACTCTCTCTCACACACAGACATACTCTCTCTCTCACACACAGAGACACCCTCTCTCACGCACACACACACACACACTCACACACGGACACACTCTCTCACACACACAGACACACTCTCTCTCACACACATACACACACTCTCTCTCATTTACACACACACTCTCACGCACCCACTCACTCTCACGCACACAGACACTCTCTCTCTCTCACACACACACAGACAATCTCTCTCTCACACATACACACAGGCAGACACACAGTCACACGATCTCACACACACACATAAACACACAGTTTCACTCTCTCTCACACACATACACACGCAGCCACACGCTCCCTCAAACGCACATAGACACACTCTCTCACAAACACACACTGACACACACTCTTTCACACACAGACACTCTCCCTCTCACACCCATAAACATACAGTTACACTCTCTCTCATACACACATACACACGCAGACAAACGCTCCCTCAAACACACATAGATACACTCTGTCTCACGCAGACACATGGACACACACTCCCTCACACACACATACACACTCTCTCTCACACAAGACACACTGTCATATACACACATAGACACACAGACACATACACACAGAGACACACAGACACATTCTCTCACACACAGACACACACTCTCACATACAGACACACTCTCACACACACACACTCTCTTACACACATACACACTCTTTCTCATTCACCCTCACTCACACACATGCACACAGAGACACACACTGCTTCAAACATACACACAGCCACACACCCTCTCACACACATACATAATCTCTCACACACAGACACACTCTCACTCACATACACACAGACACACTCTCTCACACACACATACACACTCTCTCTCATACACCCTCACTCGAACACATGCACACAGCGACACACACCCCCTCAAACATACACACAGCCACAAAATCTCACATGAACATGCACTTTCTCTCTCACGCACACATATACAGGCACACAAAGATACACATGCATCCACACTCTCGCATGCACAAACACAGACAGTCTCTCTCTCTGACTGTTTCCCTCTCTCTCTCTCTCTCTCACACACACACACACACACACACAAACAGCTGTAAAGGCATGGTTGAGGTGTTGCTGGAGAAATGATTTCTCCAAGGACTGAACCCTGATCTCGCATGATGACGGCTCCAGGGGGACAGACAGCAGCTACAGATGACTTGTTGGATCTTCCTGTGCACCACCTCTTCCACCGACAGCATTAGTCTGTTTGGGTGCCTGCTTTTCTAAAGCGTCACCAAGCAACAAGTGACAATAGATTGAGGAAGGTTTTCCCCCAAACCATGTTTCAGACACATGCTGCTGTTATTTTTCACTGATTGTATAAAATGATCGGAATCTTCCGAAATGGGGAGTGGCTTCCATTTCAAATCACAACACCAGAGTGCCTCAGGGACTCTGAGGTAATATCAGGAAATTGCATCTGTTCCTTTCTATCCTCTGCACTCTGTACCACCAGATAGTGCTCCCTCACTACCTCAGATCTCTCTCAGTATCTCAGATAGTTCTCCCTCAATACCTCAGATAGTTCTCCCTCAATACCTCAGATAGTGTGCCCTCAATACCTCAGAAAGTGCTCCCTCAGTGTCACAGATAGTTGTTCCTCAGTACCTCAGATAATGCTCCCTCAATTCCTCAGAAAGTGCTCCCTCAATATCACAGATAGTTCTTCCTCAGTACCTCAGATAATGCTCCCTCAATTCCTCAGAAAGTGCTCCCTCAATAACTCAGCAAGTGCTCCTTCAATATCTAAGAAAGCGCCACTTTGTTGTGTTTAACCCCCAAAGCCCCTCAGACATTACCTCCACAAAACATTCACACCTTCATCATTTCAGGATGCAGCCCAACTCCCCCCTTCAGACTGCGTCCACCCCCTTCAGACTGGAAGGACCCACATCCACCCCTGTCCAACATTGGAGCCCAGGTCCCCAGAACATTACTTGTCTCTCTGGATCAATTTTAGAATTCCCACAGTGTAAAAGCAAGCTATTCCATCCATTGGCTCCACACTAACTGTCTGAACAGCATCGCACCCAGATTCACATCCCCTACTCTATCCCTGTAATGCTGCATTTCCCATGTTATCTTTGGGCAGTGGGAGGAAACTGGAGCACCCGGAGGAAACCCGCACGGATACACAGAGAATGTATAAACGTCCCCTCCCCAACCCCGTCCAACACTGCACCCTCACCAAACCCGTCCAACATGGCCCCCTCCCCCAACCCTCCAAAACCTCCCCCTCCTCCCAAAACCCGTCCAACACCGTCCCCTCACCCCAACCCGCCCAATACCGGCCCCTCACCAATATCGTCCAACACTGCACCTTCCCCAAACCCCGTCCAACACCTCCCACTCCCCCCAAGCCCGTCCAACCCTAGCAAGTCCCAAACCCCATTCAACACCGCACCCTCCCCAACCCAGTCCAACACCTCCCCGTCCCCAACCCCCTACAACACAGCCCCCACCCCAACACTGTTAATCAATGCCACACCCTCTGAACCTCTGACAGTGCAGCACTCCCTCTGTACTGACCCTCCGACAGTGCAGCACTCCCTGAGTACTGACCCTCTGACAGTGTGATGCTCCCTCAGTACTGACCCTCTGACAGTGTGTCACTCCCGCAGTACTGACCCTCAGACAGTGAAGTACTCCCTCAGTACTGACCCTCTGACAGTGCAGCACTCCCTCTTTACAGGCACTTTGGCAGTGCAGCACTCCCTCAGTGCTGACCCTCTGACAGTGTGTCACTCCCTCAGTACTGATCCTCTGACATTGCAGCACTCCCTCAGTATTGACCCTCTGACACTGTGACTCTCCCGCAGTAATGACCATCTGACAGTGCAGTACTCCCTCAGTACTGACCCTCTCACAGTGTGACACTCCCGCAGTACTGACCATCTGACAGTGAAGTACTCCCTCAGTACTGACCCTCTGACAGTGCAGCACTCCCTCTTTACAGGCACTTTGGAAGTGCAGCACTCCCTCAGTGCTGACCCTCTGATAGTGTGACACTCCCTCAATACTGACACTCCGATATTGCAGCACTCCCTCTGTAGTGATCTTCTGACAGTGCAGCACTCTCTCAGTGTTGATCCTCTGACAGTGCAGCACTCCCTCAGTACTGACGCTCTGACAGTGCACGACTCCGTCACTACTAACCCTCTGACATTGCAGTACTCCCTCTAACAGTGCACACTTTCTCAGTACTGACCCTCTCACAGTTCAGGTCTCTCTCACTAATTACCCTCTGAATTTCAGCACTTCCTGCATCCCGACCCTCTGACAATGCTGATCTCCCTCTATACTGACTCTCAGGCAATGTAGGAATCCCTCAGTACTGACACTCTGACAGTGCAGCACTCCCTCAGTGCTGATCCTCTGACAGTGTGACACTCCCTCAGTGCTGACCCTCTGACAGTGTGACACTCTCTCAGTGCTGAACCTGTGACAGTGCAGCACTCCCTCTGTACTGACCCTCTGACAGTGCAGCACTCCCTCAGTACTGACGCTCTGACATTGCACGACACCGTCACTACTAACCCTCTGACATTGCAGTACTCCCTCTGACAGTGCACATTTTCTCAGTACTGACCCTCTCACAGTTCAGGTCTCTCTCACTAATTACCCTCTGAATTTCAGCACTTCCTGCATCCCGACCCTCTGATAATGCTGATCTCCCTCTATACTGACTCTCAGGCAATGCAGGAATCCCTAAGTACTGACACTCTGACAGTGCAGGAATCCGTCAGTAGTGACCCTGTGACAGTGCAGCGCTCCCTCAGTACTGACCCTCTGACAGTGCAGCACTCCCTCAGTACTGACACTATGACAGTGCAGCACTCCCTCAGTACTGACACACTGACAGTGCAGCACTCCCTCAGTGCTGATCCTCTCAGAGTGTGACACTCCCTTCGTGCTGACCCTCTGACAGTGTGACACTCCCTCAGTGCTGACCCTCTGACAGTGCAGCACTCCCTCAGTACTGACACTATGACAGTGCAGCACTCCCTCAGTACTGACACACTGACAGTGCAGCACTCCCTCAGTGCTGATCCTCTCAGAGTGTGACACTCCCTCAGTGCTGATCCTCTGACAGTGTGACACTCCCTCAGTGCTGAACCTCTGACAGTGCAGCACTCCCGCTGTACTGACCCTCCGACAGTGCAGCACTCCCTCAGTACTGACCCTCTGACAGTGTGACACTCCCGCAGTACTGACCATCTGACAGTGCAGCACTCCCACAGTACTGACCCTTTGGCAGTGCAGCACTCCCTCTGTACTGACCATTTCACAGTGCCGGACTCCCTCAGTACTGACCCCCTGACAGTGCAGCATTGTCTCTGTAGTGACCCTCTGACAGTGCAGCTCTCCCTCAGTACTGACCATTGACATTGCAGCACTCCCTCAGTACTGACCCTCTGACAGTGCACGACTCTGTCAGTACTAACCCTCTGACAGTGCAGTACTCCCTCTGACAGTGCACACTCTCTCAGTACTGACCCTCTCACAGTTCAGCTCTCTCTCACTAATTACCCCCTGAATTTCAGCGCCTACTGCGTCCCGACCCTCTGACAATGCTGCATAACCCTCTATACTGACCCTCTGGCTATGCAGGAATCCCTAAGTACTGACACTCTGACAGTGCAGGAATCCGTCAGTAGTGACCCTGTGACAGTGCAGCGCTCCCTCAGTACTGACCCTCTGACAGTGCAGCACTCCCTCAGTACTGACACTATGACAGTGCAGCACTCCCTCAGTACTGACACACTGACAGTGCAGCACTCCCTCAGTGCTGATCCTCTCAGAGTGTGACACTCCCTTCGTGCTGACCCTCTGACAGTGTGACACTCCCTCAGTGCTGACCCTCTGACAGTGCAGCACTCCCTCAGTACTGACACTATGACAGTGCAGCACTCCCTCAGTACTGACACACTGACAGTGCAGCACTCCCTCAGTGCTGATCCTCTCAGAGTGTGACACTCCCTCAGTGCTGATCCTCTGACAGTGTGACACTCCCTCAGTGCTGAACCTCTGACAGTGCAGCACTCCCGCTGTACTGACCCTCCGACAGTGCAGCACTCCCTCAGTACTGACCCTCTGACAGTGTGACACTCCCGCAGTACTGACCATCTGACAGTGCAGCACTCCCACAGTACTGACCCTTTGGCAGTGCAGCACTCCCTCTGTACTGACCATTTCACAGTGCCGGACTCCCTCAGTACTGACCCCCTGACAGTGCAGCATTGTCTCTGTAGTGACCCTCTGACAGTGCAGCTCTCCCTCAGTACTGACCATTGACATTGCAGCACTCCCTCAGTACTGACCCTCTGACAGTGCACGACTCTGTCAGTACTAACCCTCTGACAGTGCAGTACTCCCTCTGACAGTGCACACTCTCTCAGTACTGACCCTCTCACAGTTCAGCTCTCTCTCACTAATTACCCCCTGAATTTCAGCGCCTACTGCGTCCCGACCCTCTGACAATGCTGCATAACCCTCTATACTGACCCTCTGGCTATGCAGGAATCTCTCAGTACTGACCATCTGGCAGTGCAGCACTCTCTCAGTACTGACCCTCTCACACTTCAGCTCTCTCTCAGTAATTACCCTCTGTCATTTCAGCACTTCCTGCGTCCCAACCCTCTGACAATGCAGATCTCCCTCTATACTGACTCTCAGGCAATGCAGGAATCCCTCAGTGCGGACACTCTGACAGTGCAGCACTCCCTCAGTATTAACCCTCTGACAGTGCAGGAATCCCTCAGTACTGACACTCTGACAGTACAGCACTCCCTCAGTACTGACGCTTTGGCAGTGTATCACTCCCTCAGTAGTGACCCTGTGACAGTGCAATGTTCCCTCAGTACTGACCCTCTGACATTTCAGCGCTTCCTCCATCCCGATCCTCTGATAATGCTGCACTCCCTCAATACTGACTCTCTGGCAATGAAGCAGGCCCTTAGTACTGACGTTCCAACAGTGCGGTGATCTCTCATGACTGATTCATGGCAGTGTGAACCCGACTCTGTACTAATACTCTGACAGTGCAGCATCCACTCAGTACTGACCCTCTGACAGTGTGACACTCCCGCAGTACTGACCATCTGACAGTGCAGTACTCCCTCAGTACTGACCCTCTGACAGTGTGTCACTCCCGCAGTACTGACCATCTGACAGTGTAGTACTCCCTCAGTACTGACCCTCTGACAGTGCAGCACTCCCTCAGTACAGACCCTTTGGCAGTGCAGCACTCCCTCAGTGCTGACCCTCTGATAGTGTGACACTCCCTAAATACTGGCACTCCAATATTGCAGCACTCCCTCTGTACTGACCTTCTGACAGTGCAGCACTCCCTCAGTGCTGATCATCTGACAGTGTGACACTCCCTCAGTGCTGGCCTCGCACAGTGTGACACTCTCTCAGTGCTGAACCTCTGACAGTGCAGCACTCCCTCTGTACTGACCCTCTGACAGTGTGACACTCCCGCAGTACTGACCATCGGACAGTGCAGCACTCCCTCAGTACTGACCCTATGAAAGTGCAGCACTTCCTTAGTACTGACCATCTGACAGTGTAGTACTCCCTCAGTACTGACCCTCTGACAGTGCAGCACTCCCTCAGTACAGACCCTTTGGCAGTGCAGCACTCCCTCAGTGCTGACCCTCTGATAGTGTGACACTCCCTAAATACTGGCACTCCAATATTGCAGCACTCCCTCTGTACTGACCTTCTGACAGTGCAACACTCCCTCAGTGCTGATCATCTGACAGTGTGACACTCCCTCAGTGCTGGCCTCGCACAGTGTGACACTCTCTCAGTGCTGAACCTCTGACAGTGCAGCACTCCCTCTGTACTGACCCTCTGACAGTGTGACACTCCCGCAGTACTGACCATCGGACAGTGCAGCACTCCCTCAGTACTGACCCTATGAAAGTGCAGCACTTCCTCAGTACTGACCCTTTGGCAGTGCAGCACTCCCTCAGTGCTGACCTCCTGGTAGTGTGACACTCCCTCAATACTGACACTCCGACATTGCAGCACTCCCTCAGTACTGAAACATCTGACTGTGGCATTCCCCCAGTACTGACACTGAGAGTGCAGCACTCCCTCAGTACTGACCCTCGAACAATGCAGCTCTCCCTCAGTACTGATTCTCTGACATTGCAGCACTCACTCAGAACTGAACCCTCTGACAGTGTGACACTCCCTCAGTGCTGACCCATCTTACAGTGTGGCACTCCCTCAGTACTGACCCTCTGACAGTGCAGCACTCCTTCAGTACTGACACTCCGGCAGTGTGGCACTCCCTCCGTGCTGACCCTCTGACAGTGTGACACTTCCTCAGTGCTGACCCTCTGACAGTGTGACACTCCCTCAGTGCTGACCCATCTTACAGTGTGGCACTCCCTCCGTGCTGACCCTCTGACAGTGTGAAACACCCTCAGTACTGACCCTCTGACATTGCAGCAATCCCTCATTATGAACCGGTGACAGTGCAGTACTCCTTCTGTACTGACCCTTTGGCAGTGTAGCACTCCGTCAGCACTGACCCACTGCCAGTGTGACACTCCCTCAGTGCTGACCCTCTGATAGTGTGACAGTCCCTAAGTACTGACCATCTGACATTGCAGCACTCCCTCAGTACTGACCCGCTGGCAGTGCAGCACACCCTCAGCACTGAACCTCCGACAGTGTGGCACTCCCTCAGTGTTGACCCCCTGACAGTGTGACACTCCCTCAGTACTGAACCACTGACAGTGTGACATTCCCTCAGTACTGACACTGTGACAGTGCAGCACTCCCTCAGTACTGACCCTTTGACAGTGTGGCACTCTCTCAGTACTGTCACTCTTACAGTGCAGCACTCCCTCAGTACTGACAGCTCTGACAGTGCAGCACTCCCTCCGTATTGACCCTCTGATAGTGTGGCACTACCTCAGTACTGACACTCTGACAGTGCAGCGCTCCCTCAGTACTGACCCTCTAACATTGCAGCACTCCCTCAGTACTGACCCTCTGACAGATTGGCACTCCCTCAGTACTGACACTCTGACAGTGTAGCGCTCCCTCAGTAAGGAGCCTCTGACAGCGCAGTACTCTTTCAGTGCTGACCCCTTTGACAGTGCAGCTCTCCCGCAGTACTGACCCTCTGACATTGCAGCACTCCCTCAGTGCTAACCGTCTGACAGTGCAGCACTCCCTCAGTACTGACACTCTGACAATGCAGCACTCCCTCAGTACTGACCATCTGACAGCGAATCACTCCCTCAGTACTGACCCTCCGACAGTGTGGCACTCCCTCAGTACTGAACTTCTGACAGTGCAGCACTCTCTCAACACAGACTCTTTGGCAGTGTAGAGCTCCCTCAGCTTTGACCCTCTGGCAGTGTGTCAATCCCTCAGTACAGATCCTCTGACAGTGTGGCACTACCTCAGTACTGACACCTCTGACAATGTCGCAATCCCTCAGTACTGACACTCTGACAGTGCAGCACTCCCTCAGTACTGACCGACAGACAGTGTGGCACTCCATCAGTACTGACCCTCTGACAGTGTGGCACTCCCTCGTTACTGACCTTCTGACGGTGAGGCACACCCTCAGTCCTCACCCCTCTGACAGTGTGGCACTCCCTCAGTACTGGCATTCTGACAATGCAGCACTCCCTCAGTACTGACCCTCTGACAGTGCAGCACTCCCTCAGTAATGACCCTTTAAAAGTGCAGCACTCCCTCAGTACTGACAGTGTGGTACTCCCTCAGTAATGACCCTCTAAAAGTGCAGCACTCCCTCAGTAATGACCCTCTGACAGTGTGACACTCCCTCAGTACTGATCCTCTGACACGACAGCACTCACTCAGTGCTGACCCACTGACAGTGCGGCACTCCCTCAGTAATGACCCTCTGACAGTGCAGCACTCCCTCGGTACTGACCCTCTTTATTTCTTGGGAAATATGGAGACATAGGGTTTGCAGGTTCTGAGGAAGCATGAGAGAGACACACTTCCCAAGGCCTGTCTGAAACTCTCTGCAATAGATTATTCAGAGGCACAGAGTCACAGAGATGCAGAGCATGGAACCAATCCCTCGTGTCCAACTCGTCCATACCAAACAGATATTCTCATCTCATTTCATCCCATTTGCTAGCACTTGGCTGATATCCCTCCAAACCCTTCCGATTCACATACTCATCCTGATGCCTTTTAAATGTCGCAATTATACCAGCCCCCATCACTTCCTCTGGCAGCTACCTGCATGCCCTTGAATAAGTGCTCAAACATTCATACTGTCAATACAAACTTTAAAAAACACCAACCTACGAAAGGCTATTTTTGTCATTTTCAACCGACCCTAACCTTCTTCATTACCCTGATTTCAACACAGGTAAAGAAACAGAGTTAGTGACCATCCACCGTCACCCTGTTATAAAACATATTTTCAAATATGGCTTGTATGTAATTCCCACACCCTCTAACAGTTGCCTGGAAGATGGGGATGAGCTGTACTCTCCTGCTGCCGTCCTTGGGTGTCCCACAGTGATGTTAGGGAGGGAGCTCCAGGAGTTTGACCTGAACCATGTAAAGAGCTCTCTTACTGGAGTGCCTTTTTAAAGTTGGGAAGTTAATATAGACCAGAAGGACCCGAGAGCTGCTGTCTTGTCAGGGAGAGAGGCCTGGTGGGTCTCACACCTCAGCTGAGGTGCGAGGTTGAGAAGCTGGGGGCTTCATGGTCATTTCAGACATGATAGAGATTGAGCCAACAATGTTGGCATCACGAACCTGTTAGCTGTGGTAACTGAGCCCCCTTTGTAGCAGAGGGATTCAATCCCTGGAATAGAGCAAGCTTGAGAAATCAACACTAAAATCAATCTGTACGGACGCGCTAGAGACCTGAAACATCAATACAGAGATTGCTGAAGAAGCTAAGCATGTCCGGCAGCATCTCTGAAGGGAGCGGGAGAAAGAGACAGACAGAGTTCACCGTTGAATCCAGTGATTTCTGCGGGAAAGTTCCTTCAGAACAGACCGTTTTGAGGAAGGGTAATTTGAAATGCGAATTGTTCCTCTCTCTCTTCACTGTTGCAACCTGCTGAATGTCCCCAGCCATCTGTTTGCTTGAGAATTTGACCTGATCCAATCGTCACTGAGTAATTCAGTCTGAGTTCAATGCTCTGAGGCTGCTTCTGCTGAAAGTTGATAAACAGGTTTAAGGCTTTGTAAGGTATTGTATTCGGAGGGCGGGGTACATGGGAGAACTGATACAGAACACAGGCACTTCACAAAGATCCTTCGCAATTTAACTTTGTGATGTTAATTCAGAAGGAACAGCTCAGACCTAGCATTTCAGTTCATCAGCCAAGGGGAGTACATATGTCATGACAAAGACTTGTTGTAAAGTCTGTACAGAACCGAACTTTATTGACTATGTTTGTACGTAAAGTGTTTTTGTGAATGAAGTCTCCTTTTGAAATTGATATAAATAGTTTTTCAAGGTGGATCGAGTATCTTGAGCTTGTGGATACAATACCATTATCCCTAATCTTTCTTAAATAACGCTCGACATGTTAGATACTCCCCGGGTATAGACATCAAATGATCATCAACGGGGAGGAGATGGTGGGATTGTCATGGGCGGTTAGTGTTGCCTCACCCCACCCGGGTTCGATTCCAGCCTCGGGCGACTGTCTGTGTGGAGTTGGCACATTCTCCCCGTGTCAGCCTCCTGGTGCTCCAGTTCCCTCCCACTGTCCAAGGATGTGCAGGCTAGGTGGGTTAGCTAGAGGAAATGAAGGGATCCAGGGATGGGGGGGATGTAGGGTGGGGGTGGGGTGGATGGGATGCTCTGCCGAGGGTCAGTGTAAACCTGATAGGCTGAATGACCTGTTTTCGCATCTTAGGGAATCTATAATCAATCCAGAGACTCAAATAATGTTCTGGGCCCTGAGCTCCAATTTTGGGGGTGGCTGTAGGTCTTCACAGCGAGAACAGTTTTGGGAATGAACACGGTCCAAGGGGGCAACAGGTTTGCTTTCTGAGGTGTTGAGGGCATGAATGTTCTGTTGAAGTGTTTTGGGGATAAACTTACTGAGGGGATGGTTTCGAAGGTATTGAGGGAGCACTATCTGTCAGTACAGGGTGCAGATGGTCAAAAGGTACAGACACTTCATAGAACATAGAACATAGAACATAGAACAGTACAGCAGAGAACAGGCCCTTCAACCCACGATGTTGTGCCGACCATTGATCCTCATGTGAGGTAAAACTAATGTACGAACCCTCAAATTTCTGTGACCATATGCATGTCCAGCAGTGTCTTAAATATCCCCAATGACCTCGCTTCCACAACTGCTGCTGGCAACACATTCCATGCTCTCACAACTCTCTGTGTAAGGAACCCGTCTCTGACATCCCCTCTTTCCATGCCGCCAAACAGCTGAAAACTATGACCCCTTGTGTTAACAATTTCTGCCCTGGGAAAAACTCTCTGGCTATCAACTCTATCTATGCCTCTCATTATCCTGTACAACTCAATTAGGTCCCCTCTCTTCCTTCTTTTTTCCAATGAAAAAAGTCCGAGCTCAGTCAACCTCTCTACACAAGATAAGCCCTCCAGTCCAGGCAGCATCGTGGAAAACCTCCTCTGAACACTCTCCAGAGCATCCACATCTTTCCTATAATGGGTCGACCAGGGTGGCACGGTGGCACAGTGGTTAGCACTGCTGCCTCACAGCGCCAGAGACCCGGGTTCAATTCCCGCCTTGGGCGACTGGCTGTGTGGAGTTTGCACGTTCTCCGCGTGTCTGCGTGGGTTTCCTCCGGGTGCTCTGGTTTCCTCCCACAGTCCAAAGATGTGCAGGTCAGGTGAATTGGCAATGCGAAATTGCACGTAGTGTTAGTAGTGGTATGGGTGGGTTGCGCTTCGGCGGGGCGGTGTGGACTTATTGGGCCGAAGGGCCTGTTTCCACACTGCAAGTAATCTAATCTAATCAGAACTGGACACAATATTTCAAGTGCGTTCTAATCAAAGTTTTATGGAGCTGCAACAAACTCTCACGTATCTTAAACTCAATTCCTCTGTTAATAAAAACCAAAACACCACATGCGTTCCAAACAACCCTGTCCACTTGGGTAGCCATTTTAAGGGATCTATGTACCTGCACCCCAAGATCCCGCTGTCCCTCCATACTGCCAAGAATCCTGGCTTTAATCCTGTACTCAACTTTCAAGTTCAACCTTCCAAAATGCATCACCTTGCATTTATCCAGGTTGAACTCCATCTGCCACCGTTCAGCCCATTTCTGCATCCTGTCAATGTCCGGCTGCAGCATACAACAGCCCTCTATACTGTCAATGACACCTGCAAACGTTGTGTCGTCTGCAAACTTGCTAACCCATCCTTCAATCTTCTCATCCTAGTCATTAATAAAAATTACAAACAGTAGAGGCCCAAGGACAGAGCCCTGTGGAACACCACTCACCACAGACCTCCAGGCAGAATATTTCCTTCTACTGCCACTCACTGTCTTCTGTTGACCAGCCAATTCTGTAACCAGACAGATAAGTTCCCCTGTATCCCATTCCTTCTGATCTTCTGAACGAGCCTACCATGGGAAATTTTAACAAATGCCTTGCTGAAGTCCAGATACACAAATCCACTACTCAACCCTCATCAACTTGTCGAAAAACATCCTCAAAGAGCTTGATAAGGTTTGTGAGGTATGACCTGCCCCTCACAAAGCCGTGCTGACTGCCTTTAATCAAGCCATGGTCTTCCAGATAGTCATAAATCCTATCCCTCAGAATCCTTTCTTACACCTTGCAGACGACAGATGTGAGACTGACTGGTCGATAATTGCCAGGGATTTCCCTATTTCCTTTCTTGAAGAGAGGAATTACATTTGCCTCTCTCCAGTTCTCAGGTATGTCTCCAGTGGAGAGCGAGGATGCAAAGATCTTTGCAAGCGGTGAAGCAATCACATTTCTCACTTCCCAAAGCGGCCGAGGACAAATCTGATCTGGCCCTGGCGACTTGTCAATCTTAATGTTTGTCAAAGTTTTCATCACATCAGCTTCCTCAATCTCTAACCATTCCAGCATGCAGACCTGCTCCTCAATGGTTTCATTCACTACAAGGTCCTTTTCTTGAGTAAAGATAGAAGCAAAAAACTCATTTTGGGCTTCCCCGCCCTCATCAGACTCTATATACAAGATCCCCATGCAATCCCTGATCGGCTCTACTCTTTCTTTGACCATTCTCTGATTCCTCACCTCCGTGTAAAATGCCTTTGCGTTCTCCCTAATCCTTCCAGCCAAGCCTTTTTCGTGCCCCCTCCTAACTCTCCTCAGACCATTTTTGACCTCCATCCTCGCCTGCCTATAATCCTCTAGTGCTGAGCAAGACCCTTGCTTCCTCCATCTTACTTAAGCTGCCTTCTTTCTTTTGAAAAGAAGCTCCTCCGCTCTCGTCATCCAAGGTGCCTTTATCTTACCCTTTCTTGCCTGTCTCAGAGGAACACATTTATGCATCACTCGTAACAACTGTTCCTTGAACCGTCTCCACATATCTATAGTGGCCTTTCCATGGAGCAATTGCTCCCAGTCCATGGTTCGCAACTCACGTCTGATAGTATCATAGTTTCCTTTTCCCCAATTAAATATCCTCCCATTGTGCCTGCTTCTCTCCTTCTCCATAGCTATGTAGAATGTGAAACAGTTGTGGTCACTATCACAAAAATGCTCTCCCACCGCAATATCTGACACCTGCCCCAGCTCATTGCCGAGCACCAAAATCAAAATGGTCTCTCCCCTCATCGGCCACCTCAATGTGCTGAGTTAGGTAACCCTCATGAACGCACCTTACAAAAATAGCTCCGTCCATAACCATCTGCTCGAAGGAGCTTCCAATCAATATTGGGAAAGTTAAAGTCACCCATTACAACAACTCGATTATATTCACACTTTACCAAAATCTGCCATCCTATGCTTTCTTCAATCTCCCTGCTGCTATTGGGGGGCCTGTAGTAAACTCCTAATGAGGTAACTGCTCCTTTACTGTTCCTAATTTCCACCTATACTGACTCAGTAGGCAGACCTGTAGCTTTTATAACTTCTGGTAACTTCTGTAGCTTTTATAACCTATCTGATGTCCTTTCTGAATTCCTTGTATGTGGTGTCTCTCAAGGGTTGGGCATCACGGTGGCTCAGTGGTGAGCACAGCTGCCTCACAGCATTAGGGACCCAGGTTCGATTCCAGACTCAGGCGATTGTCTATGTGGAGTTTGCACATTCTCCCAGTGTCTGCATGGGTTTCCTCTGTGGGCTCCGGTTTCTTCCCACAGTCCAAAGATGTGCAGGTTAGGTGAAATGACCATGATAAATTGTCCGTAGTATTAGGTGCATCAATCAGGGGTAAATGTACGGGAAAGGTTCTGGATGGGTTCCTCTTCGGAGGGTCGGTGTGGACTTGTTGGGCTGAAGCGACTGTTTCCACACTGTAGGGAATCTTAGGATCTATCCTTGGACTCTCCTTTTTCTCACCTACACACTGCCAGGAGGTGACATTGTCCAAAAGCACCGTGTTAGGTTTCACATGTACACTGACAATGCCCAGCTCTCCCTTCCCATCATCCCTCTTCATTACTCCACTGTTACTCAGTTATCAAAATGCTGACCACGCTCCCACTACTCAATTAGCTGCAATTTTCTCCAATGAAACATTGTTACGGTTAAAACCATTGCCTTCAGTTGCTATTACAAATTACTTTCCCTTACTGCTGAGCCCCTCCCTCCCACTGGGAAATATCTGAGGTAGAACTACATTCTTTACAATATTACTGTTATATCTGACCCCAAGGTGACCTTCTGATCAGACATCCACACAATCACAAACACCAGGAATTCCATTCTCTAAAATGTTCCTTGTCCCCCGCTCACCCGAGCTCCATTGCTACTGAAACCCCTTACCCATGTCGGTGTTGCCTTAAACTTGACGAATCTGAAGCAGAACCCTTGATTCCGTGACTGACCCAGAATCTGCTCGCTTTCTGTGTTTCCTGCACAATTACCCCCGGTCCCTTTGTGGTGCAGCTTTCTACAGTTTCCACCATTTAAATAGCACTCTATTCTTTTATTATCTCCTCCAAAATGACCAACTTCCCATTTTCCCAAATTATACTCCATCTGCCAACTTGTTGCCCCCTTCTCCTGTGCATCTCTCTCTCTTCACAATCCTCTTAGAACTTTACAGTTATGCCTTTTCTGATAGATTCCCACCCCCCAATTCTTCAAAACGTTCACTGGGAATCCTGGGCAGTGGGAAGTGTGCAGTGTTGCTCTCTTTGTCTGTGGGATGACTGGGAGGAGCTTGCTGCCCATTGGTCAGAATGGAGACAACTTGCCCATCAGGCTGCATGAGCCTTTCACCCCCCATGTTTTATTGATGAGGCACAGCGGCAAGACGGAAGGAAAGAAAAGGAAGGAAATTCTGCTCTCCGCATCTCACTGACTCTTGGATCATTCTGTCCCATCTCTGAAAGATCTGCCCTGTTCAGTCACATGAAGTCCCAAGGTGGAAACTCATAGAAACCATCATACATTTCCCCCGAACTAACTGCTGACCTCCACAAGGAAATAATGTGTACAGTCATCCAGGCCCAGGAGGAGGGGAAGGTGTGAGTTCCTAACCTGAACTGACAGTGACAGATTTTATAACTTGTGTTAGAGGATACTACAGGTGGACATTCAGATGGTAATCTCAGTAACTGTAATGCCAAACTGACAGCATTACTCAATTACTCAGGACCTGGATATTCACATTGTGTGTGAGTATTGTGTTCCAGCTCAATCCCATTTACAGCATAAATGTTCTCTATTAAATCATCCCATTCTCTCAATAGTTCTCCCCACACCTTCAATGTGTCCTGTAATCCTTGTATAATGAGCTGATGGGTGTAAGGTTTATTATTATAACGGGTAACTTTTGTAAACCCCTCTGTCGCAGCTCCCAGCAATTTCCTTTGCTACAAGGAGAACAATCTCGGTTTCCCCGAACCCCTGATTCCCCAATGTCTGTTTGCTCTCTATCAGGCACACATCAGGATTGTTTTGGAACAGTGCCCACTTACCTGCATCAGTGCAGTTCCCAGCAATGCAAAGAACGTGAACACCCTCCAGGACAAAGCACTCTGCCTGAGTGGTGTCCCATCCACCACCCTCAGCATTCCCAATCTTCACTCCCGTGGTACAGTGACATCACTGAGTAAGAGGCAAAGTCAGTGTTGTCCTACCAGACCATAGGGCTGCTCTCTCATTAGGGAGAGATGACTGGTTGTGGTTTAACCTGAAGGTTACCCCAGCCCAGGCAAGGGGAGAGGTTGAGAAGGAGAGTCCATCTATTGTAGATCGATATTATCTACCCAATGTATCAGCAACAACTATATCATACCAATGAATAATGTAAAAGAATATCCAAAATGTAAAAGAATATCCAAAACATCCAAATAATGTAAAAGAATATCCAAAGAATATCCCAAAGAATATCCTGTGCCCCCTCTCAGGGACCCTGTCATCCTTCCCAATGTTTGGGCGATCTCTGGTTTGCACAGACCCAGCTGCTCTGTGTTCCTGTGGGTGATGTCATCATCGAGCAACATGTTGCACTAAACCTCACTGTCTGGAAGGGTGGGAGACACAGAATTCCCAAGAGCATTTAAGACATATTTAGGTGCAGACTTGTGATACCAAGACAGACGGTGCGAATGACTGTGTATTGGAAAATGGTTCAGGATAGATGGGGATAGTTTTCTTTACTGGCACAGACTCACTGGCCCACAGAGCCTTTTTCTGTGCTGTAAACCTCAAGACACTTAATATAGGAATATGACAGGAAACCATTGAAACCAGGTCAGAAAAAATGATAGTAGAATCGATGATACATGATTGGTCAATGTGTTTGGGAGGAAAGTGAGATGGAGAGGTTTAGGAGGAAATTCTGGAGCTCGATGCAGGAATCTGAAAGGGCCGTCATCAAGTGACAAATACAAATGGGGAATCCTCAAGGCTGGAATCAAAGAAAGGCCCATATAGCACAGCGTTTGAGAGACTGGAGGGGATTAGAGTTAGGGCGGGGTCTGAGGCTGGAGAGGAATTATTAGAGATAAGGAAGATGTTCGCCGAGCTGGGAATTTGTGTTTCAGACATTTCGTCCCCTGTCTAGGTGACATCCTCAGTGCTTGGGAGCCTCCTGTGAAGCGCTTCTGTGATGTTTTCTCCGGTATTTATAGTGGTTTGCATCTGCTGCTTCCGGTTGTCAGTTCCAGCTGTCCGCTGCAGCTGGAACTGTCAACTGGAAGCAGCACATTCAAATCAGCGGCACGGTGGTACAGTGGTTAGCACTGCTGCCTCACAGCGCCAGAGACCCGGGTTCAATTCCCTCCTCAGGCGACTAACTGTGTGGAGTTTGCACGTTCTCCCCGTGTCTGCGTGGGTTTCCTCCGGGTGCTCCGGTTTCCTCCCACAGTTCAAAGATGTGCAGGTCAGGTGAATTGGCCATGCTAAATTGCCCGTAGTGTTAGGTAAGGGGTAAATGTATGGGTGGGTTGCGCTTCGGTGGGGTGGTGTGGACTTGTTGGGCCAAAGGGCCTGTTTCCACACTGTAAGTAATCTAAAAAAAAAAAAAAAAAAAAAAAAAGTGCTTCACAGGAGGCTCCCAAGCACTGAGGATGTCACCTGGACAGGGGACGAAACGTCTGCAACACAAATTCCCAGCTCGGCGAACAGAACCACAGCAACGAGCACCTGAGCTACAAATCTTCTCCCAAACTTTGAAGATAAGGAAGAGTTGTGAGGCTGGGTGAGGTGACAGAGATAGGGAGAGATGTGAAGAGGGAGGAATGCAGAGATAGCAAGAATTAGAGTCGTAATGTTATGTAGCATGGAAACAGACCCTGTGATCCAATCAATCCATGTCAAACAGAATTCCAAACTGAGTTAATCTCACCTGCCTCCCCTTGATCCACATCTTTCCAAACATTCCCTATTAGGTATCTGTCCAAATGAGTTTCTCGTAGAATCACTGTGGAAACTGTCCATTTCGAGTCAGAGTCATTGAGATGTACAACATGGAAACACACCCTTCGGTCCAACCCGTCCATGCTGACCAGCTATCCCAAGCCAATCTAGTCCCACCTGCCAGCACCTGGCCCATATCCCTCTAAACCCTTCCTATTCATGTTCCCACCGACAGAGGAACCTCAATTATGTGGGCACTAATTCATTCGGGTAATCAATGATTCGGTGAATTGATTAAATGGCTTACCTCTGGGGCTCGGAGTTTTCAAAGTCTGCTCCCCATTCAGGAGATTGCAGCAGCACACAGCACGATCTTCCGCGCACACACCGCCCCCAGCCTGACCCTCACTGCCGTCCACACACCATCCCCAGCCTGAACCTCATAGCTGTCCACACACTGTACCCAGCCTGACCCTCACCGCTGTCCACACACCGTCCCCAGCCTGACCCTCACTGCCTCCCACACACCATCCCCAGCCTGACCCTCACTGCTGTCCACACACCGTCCTCAGCCTGACCCTCACCACTCTCCACACACCGTCCCCAGCCTGACCCTCACTGCCTCCCACACACCATCCCCAGCCTGAACCTCACTGCTGTCCACACACCGTCCCCAGCCTGACCTTCACCGGCATCCACACACCACCCCCAGCCTGACCCTCACTGCCATCCACACACCGACCCAGCCTGACCATTAGTGCCACCCACACAACGCCCCCTGACTGACCCTCAGTGCCATCCACACACCGCCCCCAGCCTGACCCTCACCACCTTCCAAAGATCGCCCCCAGCCTGGCCCTCCCTGATGCCCACACACCGCCCTCAGCCTGACCCTTATTGTTGCCCACAAACCAACCCATCCTGACCCTCACCAACGTCCAACACTGACCCCAGCCTGACCCACACTGCCGCCCACACACCACCCCAGCCATAACCCGAAGCGCCATCCACACCCTGCCCCCAGCCTGACCCTCACCACTGTCCACACACTGCCCCCAGCCTGACCCTCACCACAGTCCACACACTGCCCCCAGCCTGACCCTCACCACCGTCCACACACTGCCCACAGCCTGACACTCACCAGTGTCCACACACTGCCCCCAGCCTGACCCTCTCCACGGTCCACACACAGCCCCCAGCCTGACCCTCACCACCGTCCACACAACGCCCCCAGCCTGACCCTCACCACCGTCCACACACTGTCCCCAGCCTGACCCTCACCGACGTCCACACACCACCCCCAGCCTGACCCTCACCAATGTCCACACAGCGCCCCCAAACTGACCCTCACCGCCATTCAACACCGCACCCAGCCTGACCCTCACTGCTGTCCACACACCGCCCGAGACTGGCCCTCAGTGTCATCCACACACTGCCTCGAGCCTGACCCTCACGGCCGCTGAAACACCGCCCCAGCCTGATCCTCACCACTGTCCACACACCGCCACCTGCCTGACCCTCAATGCCATAAACACACCGTTCCCAGCTTGACCCTCAATGCCGTCCACACACCGCCCCCCCACCTGACCCTCACTGCCGTCATCACACTGCCCCAGCCTGATCCTAACTGCCTCCCACACACTGCCCCCTGCCTGACCCTTACTTCCATCCACACACCACCCCCAACCTGACCCTTACCTTCCTGACACAACACCACCAGCCTGACCCTTGCTGCCCCCAATACACCGCCCACAAACTGACCCTCAAGCCCGCCCACACACCGTTCCCAGCCTGACGATCACCGCTGTCCACACACTGCCACCAGCCTGACCATTGCTGCCCCTGACACACCGCCCCCAGCCTAACCCGGACCGCCACAACACACCGCCCTCTCCACAGCGTGACCCTCACCGCGCCACACACACCACCCCCAGCCTGACCTTCACCGTCCTCACTGCCCCCAGCCTAACCCTCACCGCCATCCAACATCGTCCCACACCACCGTCCACACACCGCCCTCAGCCTGAACCTCACCACCCTCGACACATCATTCCCAGACTGACCCACTCTACCGTTCATACACCGTCCCCATCCTGACCCTCACCACCGTCCAAAACTGGCCCAGCCTGAACCTCACCGCCATCCACACACCGCCCCCAGCCTGACCCTCACTGCCATCCAACGTGGCGCCCAGCATGACCCTCATGGCTACCCACACACCACCCCCAGCCTGACCCTCTCCGCCACCCACACACCGCCCCCAGCCTGACCCTCACTGCCTTCCAACGTGTCTTCCAGCATGATCCTCATGGCTACCCACACACCGCCCCCAGCCTGACCCTCTCCGCTACCCATACATTGCCCCTAGCCTGACCCTCACTTCCATCCATACACTGCCCCCAGTCTGAACCTCACCGTCCCGACATAACACCCCCAGCCTGACCCTCAACCCTGTCCCCACACCGTTCCCAGCCTGACCCTCACTGCCGTCCACACACTGCCATCAGCCTGACCCTTGCTGCCCCTGACACACCGCCCCCAGTCTAACCCGTACTACCCCAATACACCACCCTCAGCCTGACCCTAACCACCCACACATACTGCCCCCACCCTGACCCTCTCTGCTGCCCACACACTGTCCCCAGCCTGACCCTCACTGCCATCCATACATTATCCCCAGCCTGACCCTCACCGCACCAACACACCGCCCCCAAACTGACACTCACCGCCTGCCCTCACACCAACACCCCAGCCTGACTCTCCCGGCCATCCACACACCAACCCCCAGCCTGACTCTCCCGGCCATCCACACACCACCCCCAGCCTGACACTCACTGCCCCCAACACACTTCCCACAGTCTGACACTCACCACTCCCCAAAAAACCGCCAACAGCCAGACCCTCACCGCTCTCCAAAATCATCCGCAGACCGACCCACAACGCCGTCCACACACCGCCTGTAGCTTCACCTTCACCACCCCAACACACCACCCCAGGCCTGGCCCTCAGAACCGCCCACACACCGCCCCCAGCCTGACCCTCACCGCTGTCCAGACACTGACCCATGCCTGAACCACACCGCCGTCCACACACCGCCAACAGCCTGACCTTCACAGCAACTCACACACACCGCACCCCAGCCTGACCCTCACGTCCGTTTAACACCATCTCCAGCTCACTCTCACCACCATCCACACACCGCCCCCAGCCTGACACTCACTGCCCCCAGCCTGACCCTAACCGCCATCCGGACACTGCCTCCAGCCTGAACCTCACCACCCCCAGACTGACACTTACCACCCCAGCCTGACCCTCACCGCCGTCCACGCACCAGCCAATGCCTGATCCTCACTGCTGACCACACACCGGCCACAGCCTGACCCTCATCGCCATCCAACATCGCCCACAGCCTGACCCTCATAACTGTCCGCACACCGCCCCAGCCTGACCCTCATCACCGCCCCCTCCCCCAACCTGTCCAACACCGCCCTCATACCCAACCCATCCAACACCGCACCCTCCCACAAACACATTCAACACTCCCCTCCCACTTGCCCCATCCATCACCGCCCCCTCCCCAATACCATCAAACACCGCCCCTTCCCAACCCCATCCAACACCGCCCCATCCCCAACCCCGTCAAACAGCGCCCCCTCCCTCAGCCCTGTCCATAAACGGCACCTCCCCAAACCCGTCCAACACTGCCCCCTACCCCAACCCCATCCAACACCGCCCCCTCCCCCCAAACCCGTCCAACAACGCCTCTCCCTAATCCCGTCCAACACCGCCCGCTCCCTCAACCCCGTCCAACACTGCCCCCTCCTCCTGCCCCGTCCATCACCGGCCCCTCCCCAAACCCGTCCAACACCGCCCCCTCCGCCAAACCCCGTCCAACATCGCCCTCTTCCCAAACCCGTCCAACACTGCTCCCTCCCCAAACACATCCAACACATCCCGCTCCCCAGCCCCGTCCAACACACCACTCTCCCCAACCCCATCGAAAACCGCCCCCTCCTCAACCCTGTCAAACACCGCCCCCTCCCGAAACCTGTCCAACACTGGCCCCTCCCGCAGACCGGTCCAACACCGCCCCCTCCCCCAACCCTGTCCAACACAGCACCCCCAACCCCGTCAAACACCGCCCCCTCTCCAAACATGTCCGACACCGACCCTCCCCAATATCGTCCATCACCGTCCCCTCCCAAACCCCGTCAAACACCGCCCCCTCCCTTAACCCGTCCAACACCGCCCCCTCTCCCAGCCCTGTCCAACACCGCCCCTCCCCCAACCCCATACATCACTGCCGGCTTCCCCAAACACCGTCCAATACCGCCACTCCCCAACCCCATCCATCACTTACCCCTCCCCCAACACCGTTTATACCGCCCCCTGCCCTACACCATCCATCATCGCCCACTCCCCAACCCCGTCCATCATTGCACCATCCTCCAGACCCCATCCAACACCGCCCACTTACCGTAACCCCGTCCATCATTGCCCCCTCCCCCATCCCCGTCCAACACCGCCCCCTCACCCCAATCCCGTCCATCACTGCCCCCACCACCAACCCTGTCCAACACCGCCTGCTCCCGCAGCCCTGTCCAACACCGCCCCCTCCCCAAAGCCGTCCAACTACGGCGCCCTCCACCAAACGCTGTCCTACACCGCCCCATCCCCCAACCCCATCTAACACCGGCCACTCCCCCAGCCCCGTCCAATACCATCCCTCCCCCAATCCCGTCCAACACCTCCCACTCCCCCAGCCCCGTCCAAAACCGCCTCCTCACCAACCCCGTCAAACACTGCCCTCTCTCCCCAACACTGTCCAACACTTCCCCCTCCCCAATCCCGTCCAACACTGCCCCCTCCCCAATCCCGTCCAACACTGCCCCCTCCCCAAACCAGTCCAACACCGCCCCCAATCTGCCGAACATCACCCCCTCCCCAACACCATCCAACACCGCCGCCTCCCAAACCCCATCCATCACTGCCCCCTCCCCCAACCCCATCAAACACCGCCGCAAACCCTAACACCATCCAACACCGCCCCCTCGCCAACTCCGTCAATCACCGACCCCTCCCCAAACCTGTCCAACACTGCCACCTCCACCAACACCAGCCAACACCGCCCAATCCCCCAGCCCCATCCAAAACCGCCCCCTCCCTTACACCATCCAACATGGCCCACTTCCCCAGCCCCATCCAAGACCGCCCCCTCCTCAACACCATCCAACATCGCCCACTCCCCCAGCCTCGTCTAAAACCGCTCCTCCCAAAAACCGTCAAATACTGCCCCCACCCCCAACGCCTTGAAACACCACCCCCTCCACACCACCCTCTCCCCCAACATATTCCAACACCACCGCTTCGCCAACCACATCCAACACCGCTCCCTCCCCAATCCCGTCCAACACAGACCCCTCCTCAACCCTGTCCAACAACCCCCCCAAACCCGTCCAACACCGCCCCCTCACCCAAACCCCGTCCATCACTGTCCCCTCCCCAACCCCATCCAACACCGCCCCCTCTCCAAACCTGTCCAACACTGCCCCCCAAGAAACACCATCCAACACCGCCCACTCCCCCAGCACCGTCCAAAACCGATCCCGCCCCAAACCCGTCCAACACCGACCCTCCACAAACCCGTCCAGCACTACCCCCTCACCCCAACCCTGACCATCACTGCTCCTCCCCCAACCCCATCAAACACCGCCCCCTCCTCAGCACTGTCCAACACCGCACACTCCCCAACACTGTCCAACACCGCCCCCTCTCCAACACCGTCCAACACTACCCCCTCCCAGACACGGTCAAACATCGATCCCTCCCTCACCCCTTCAAACACCGATCCATACCCAACCCCGTCCAACACCGTCCCCTCTCCAACCCCATCCAACACCACCCCTCCCCAACCGCGTCCAACACTGCCCGCTCCCAAACCCTGTCGAACACTGCCCCCTCCCCAACACTCTCCATCACCGCCACTTCACCCCAAAACTATCAAACACCACCCCCTCCCCAACCCCGTCCGACACCGCCCCCTCCCCAATCCCGTCCGATACAGCCCCCTCTCAACTCCGTCCAACACCACCCTCTCCACAACCCCGTCCAACACCGCCCCCTACACACACCTCGTCCAACACCGCCCCCTCCCCCCACCTCGTCCAACACCGCCCCCTCCCCAACACCGTCCAACACCGCTCCCTCCCCAAACACATCCAACACATCCCGCTCCCCAGCCCCGTCCAACACACCACCCTCCCCAACCCCATCGAAAACCGCCCCCTCCCCAACCCTGTCAAACACCGCCCCCTCCTGAAACCTGTCCAACACTGACCCCTCCCGCAGCCCGGTCCAACACCGCCACCTCCCCCAACCCTGTCCAACACAGCACCCTCCCCAACCCTGTCAAACACCGCCCCCTCTCCAAACATGTCCGACACCGACCCTCCCCAACATCGTCCATCACCGCCCCCTCCCAAACCCCGTCAAACACGGCCCCCTCCCTAAACCCGTCCAACACCGCCCCCTCTCCCAGCCCTGTCCAACACCGCCCCTCCCCCAACCCCATACATCACTGCCGGCTTCCCGAAACACCGTCCAATTCCGCCACTCCCCAACCCCATCCATCACTTCCCCCTCCCCCAACCCCGTTCAACACCGCCCACTCCCCTACACCGTCCATCATCGCCCACTCCCTAACCCCGTCCATCATTGCCCCCTTCCCATCCCCGTCCAACACCGCCCTCTCACCCCAATCCCGTCCATCACTGCCCCCACCACCAACCCTGTCCAACACCGGCTGCTCACCCAGCTCTGTCCAACACCGCTCCCTCCCCAAAGCCGTCCAACTACGGCGCCCTCCACCAAACGCTGTCCTACACCGCCCCATCCCCCAACACCATCTAACACCGGCCACTCCCCCAGCCCCGTCCAACACCATCCCTTCCCAATCCCGTCCAACACCTCCCACCCCCCCAGCCCCGTCCAACACCGCCTCCTCACCAACCCCGTCAAACACCGCCCCCTCTCCACAATACTCTCCAACACTTCCCCCTCCCCAATCCCGTCCAACACTGCCCCCTCCCCCAAACCAGTCCAACACCGCCCCCACAATCTGCCCAACATTACCCCCTCCCCCAACCCCATCAAACACCGCCGCAATCCCTAACACCATCCAACACCGCCCCCTCGCCAACTCCGACAATCACCGACCCCTCCCCAAACCTGTCCAACACCGCCACCTCCACCAACACCAGCCAACACCGCCCATTCCCCCAGCCTCGTCCAAAACCGCCCCCTCCCAAAAACCGTCAAATAATGCCCCCACCCCCAACCACTTGGAACACCACCCCCTCCCCAATCCATCCCACACCACCCTCTCCCCCAACATATTCCAACACCACCGCTTCCCCAACCTCATCCAACACCGCTCCCTCCCCAATCCCGTCCAACACAGACCCCTCCTCAACCCTGTCCAACAACCCCCCCAAACCCGTCCAACACCGCTCCCTCACCCCAACCCCGTCCATCACTGTCCCCTCCCCAAACCCCATCAAACACTGGCCCCATCCCCAAAAGCGTCCAACACCGCCGCCTCCCCAACCCCATCCAAAACCGCCCCCTCTCCAAACCTGTCCAACACTGCCCCCCAAGAAACACCATCCAACACCGCCCACTCCGCCAGCACCGTCCAAAACCGATCCCGCCCCAAACCCGTCCAACACCGACCCTCCCCAAAACCGTCCAGCACTGCCCCCTCACCCCAACCCTGACCATCACTGCTCCTCCCCCATCCCCATCAAACACCGGCCCCATCCCCAACCACATCCAAGACTGCTCCCTCCCCAATCCCGTCCAATACAGCCCCCCTCCCCAAACCCCATCAAACACCGCCCCCCTCCTCAACACTGTCCAACACCGCACACTCCCCAACACTGTCCAACACCGCCCCCTCTCCAACACCGTCCAACACTACCCCCTCCCAAACACGGTCAAACACCAATCCCTCCCTCACCCCTTCAAACACCGATCCATACCCAACCCCGTCCAACACCGCCCCCTCTCCAACCCCGTCCAACACCGCACCCTCCCCCAACCCCGTCCGACACTGCTCCCTCCCCAGCCCCATCCAACACCACCCCTCCCCAACCCCGTCCAACAATGCCCGCTCCCAAACCCTGTCGAACACTGCCCCCTCCCCCCAACCCTCTCCATCACCGCCACCTCACCCCAACCCTATCAAACACCACCCCCTCCCCCAACCCCGTCCGATACCGCCCCCTCCCCAATCCCGTCCGATACAGCCTCCTCTCAACCCCGTCCAACACCACTCCCTCCACAACCCCGTCCAACACCGCCCCCTCCCCCCACCTCGTCCAACACCGCCCCCTCCCCCCACCTCGCCCAGCACCGCCCCCTCCCCAACCCCGTCCAACACCGCTCACTCCCCCAGCCCCGTTCAACACCGCCCACACCCAGCTGCGTTCAAAACCACCCCCTCACCAACACCGTCCAACACCGCCCCCTCCCCAACCCTGTCAAACACTGCTCCCTGCCCCCAACCCTGTCCAACACCGCCCCCTCACCCCAACCCCGTCCATCACTGCCCTCTACCCCAACCCCATCAAACAACGGCCCCATCTCCAACACCATCCAACACGGCCCCCTCCACCAAAACTACCCAACACTGCACACTCCCTCAGCCCCGTTCAAAACCGAACCCCTCCCCAACACTGTCCAATACCGTCCCGTCCCCAACACCATCCAACACCGCCCCCTCCCTAACCCGTCAAACACCGACCCATACCCAACACTGTCCAACCCAGCCCCCTCCTCAATCCAGTCAAACACCGCCCCCTACCCAACCCCGTCCATCACTGCCCACTCCCCAACCCTATCAACCGCCACCCCCTCCCCCAAACCTGCCCAACAACGCACCCTACCCCAACCCTGTTCAACACCGCCCCCTTCCCCAACACCGTCCAATACCGCCCCCTCACCAACACTATACAACACCGCCCCCTCCCTAACCCCGTCAAACACCGACCCATACCCAACGCGGTCCAACCCGACCCCTCGTCAACCCATTCCAACACTGCCCTCTCCCCCAACCTTGTCCAACACTGTCCCCTCCACCAACACCATCCGACACTGCCCACTCCCCCAGCCCCGTGGAAAACCGCACCCTGCCCAACCCCAGCCAACACCGCCCCCTCCCCCAACCCCATGCAACACCACCCCCTCCCCAACCCCATCCAACACTGCCCCCTCCCAAACCCCATCTAACACTGCCCACTCCCCCCAACCCGGTTCAACACTGCCCCTTCCCCCAACTCCATCAAACACCACCCCCATCCCCAAAACCATCCAACTCCGCCCCGTCCCCAACACCATCCAACTCTGTCCCCTTCACCAATACCACCCAACACTGCCCACTCCCCAGCCCCATTCAAAACTGCACACTCCCCCAACCCAATCCAACACTGCCTCCTCCACCAACACCGTCCAACACCGCCCACTCCCCCAGCCGCATTCACAACCGCCCCCTCCCCAACATGGTCCAACACCGCCGCCACCCCAACCCTGTCAAACACTACTCTCTGATCCCAACCCTGTCCAACACCGCCCCCGCCACAACACCGTCCAACAACGCCCCATCCCCCAACCCCGTCCAACACGCCCCATCCCCAACATCGTCCAACACCGCCCCCACCCCCAACCCTGTCCAACACTGCCCCCTCCCCAACCCCATCCAACATTGCCACTCCTCTGAACCCCTTCAAACACCACCCTCTCCCCAACCCCATCCCACACCTCCCCCTCCCCAAAACCATCCAACACCGTCACCTCCCCAACCCCGTCAGACACCGAACCCCGTCCCCAACCCTATCCCACAACACACCCTCCTCTTACCTCGTCCCATATCACCCCCTCCTCCAACACCGCCCAACACTGACGCCTCCCCAACCCCGTCCAACACCACACCCTCCCCAATCCCGTCCGACACCGCCCCCTCCCCAACCATAACCAAAACCGACCCCGCCACCAACACCGTCCAGCACTGCCGCTTCACCAGCCCCGTCCAAAACCGCCCCGTCAAAAACACAGTCTAAGCCTGACCCCTCCCCCAACCCTGTCCAACACTGCCCCTTCACCCAACCACGTCAAACACTGCCCCCATTCCCAACACCATCCAACACCGCCCCCTCCACCAATACCATCCAACACCGCCCTCTCCCCCAGCACCGTTGAAAACCAGCCCTTACCCAACCCCTTCCAACACCGCCCCCACCCAACCCTGTGTTGGACGATATTGGTGAGGGGCCGGTTTTGGACGCGGTAGGAGAGGGGGCGGTGTTGGACGGGGTTGGGGGTAGGGGGTGGTAATGGAGGGGGTTGAGGGTATTGGGCGGTGATGGAGGTTTTGGGAGGTAACAGTGTTGGACCGGGTTGGGGGGAGTTGGAGGTGTTGGACGGGGTTGGGGGAGAGGGCCGTGTTGGACGAATTTGGGGAGTGGGCAGTGTTGGACGTGGATAGGGAGGGGTTGGTTTAGAACAGGGCTGGGCGAGTGGGCGGTGTTGGATGGTGTTGGGGAGGGGGAGGTGATGGACGGGTTTGGGGAGGGGGCAGTGTTGGACGGGGATAGGGGATGGGGCAGTGTTGGACGGGGTTGGAGGTGGTTTTGGATGGGGTTGGGGAGGGGGCGGTGTCAGACGGGATTTGGGAGCGGGAGGTGTTGGACAGTGTTAGGGGAGGGGGAGGTGTGGGACGGGTTTGGGGGAGGGGTTGGTGTGGGATGGTGTTCGGGAAGGGGCGATGTTGGACGGGGTTGGGGAGGATGCAGTGTTGGACGGAATTGTGGAGGGGGTGGTTTTGGACGTGGTTGGGGAGTGGGTGGTGTTGTACTGGGTTGGGGGGTGGGGCGGAGTTGGACAGTGTTGGGGTGGGAGTGGTGTTGGATGGAGTTGGGGAGGGGCCAGTGATAGACGGGGTTGGGTTGAGGGGCGTTGTTGGACGGGGTTGGTGGTGGGGGCCGTGATGGAGGGGGTTGAGGGGAGTGGGTGGTGATGGCGGTTTTGGGAGGGGCGGTGTTGGTCGGGTTTTGGAAGGAGGGGGAGGTGTTGGATGGGCTGGGGAAGGGGGACGTGTTGGACGGGTTTGGTGAGGGTGCAGTGTTGGACGGGGCTGGGAGGGGGTAGTGTTGGACAGGGTTGGGGAAGGGGCGGTGTTGGACAGGGTTGTGGAGGGGGCGGTGTTGGACGGGGTTAGGGAGGGGTCGGTGCTGGACGGTTTTGGGGGGAGGGGACGGTGTTGGACGGGGTTTGGGAAGGGGTGGTGTGGGACAGGGTTGACGGTTGGGGGCGGTGTTGAATGGCGTTGGGGAAGGGGTTGGTGTGAGGTGGGTTTGGGGGAGGGGGCAGTGTCGGACAGGGTTGGGGAGGCGGCGGTGTTGGACGGTGTTGGGGGAGGGGGCGGTGTGGGACGGGTTTTGGGGTGGGGGCGGTGTTGGACGGGGTTGGGGAGCGGGTGGTGTTGGACGGGATTGGGGAAGGGGCGGTGTGGGACGGTGTTTGGGAGGGGGCGGTGCGGGGAGGGTTTTGTGTGGGGGCGGTGTTGGGTGTTGTTGCGGGAGGGGTTGGTGTGGGACGGGTTTTGGGAGGGGGTGGTGTGGGATGGGTTTTGGGGAGGGGTGTTGTAGGACAGGGTTGGGGACGTGGCAATGTTTTACGGGGTTGAGGGGTGGGGCTGTGTTAGGCAGTGTTGGGGTGGGGGTGTTGTTGGACTGACTTGGGGGAGGGTGCGGTGTTGAACAGGGTTTGGGAGGGGCCGGAGTTGGACGGGCTTGGCGGGGTGGCGGAGGTGTTGGACGGGGTTGGGGGAGAGTGCTGTGTTGGATTGGGTGGGTGGAAGGGGGTGGTGTTGGATGGGATTTGGGAGCGATTGGTGTGGGACTTGGTTGAATGTGGGGCCGGTGTTGGATGGTGTTGGGGGAGGGGTTGGTGTGGGATGGGTGTGTGGGATAGGGTTAATTTGGGACGGGTTTGGGGGAAGGGGTGTTGTGGGACCGGGTTGGGGAGGGGGCGGTGTCGGACGGGGTTGGGGAAGTGGCGGTGTTAGACAGTGTTGGGGGAGGGGGAGGTGTGGGACCGGTTTGGGGGGAGGGGGCGGTGTTGGACAGTGTTGGGAAGGGGGCGGTATTGGACGGGATTGAGGAGGGTCAGTGTCGGACGGGGTTGGGGAGGCGCCGGTGTTGGGCAGTGTTGGGGGAGGGGTTGGTGTGGGGCATGTTTGGGGGCGGGGGGAGGTTTGGACGGTGTTATGGGAGGGTGCTGTGTTGGACGATATTGATGAGCGGCCAGTATTGGACAGGATAGTGGAGAGGGCAGTGATGGACGGGGTGGGATGAGGGGGTGGTGTTGGACGGGCTTGGGGGGAGGGGGAGGTGTTGGACGGTGTTGGGGGAGGGGGCAGTGTTGGACGATATTGGTGAGGGACCGGTTTTGGACGTGGTAGGGGAGGGGGCAGTGATGGATGGGGTGTGATGAGGGGGCGGTGTTGGACAGGTTTGGTCGTGGGGGTGGTGATGGAGGGGGTTGAGGGTAGTGGGCGGTGATGGAGGTTTTGGGAGTGGGTATTGTTGGTCGGGGTTGGGGGAGGGGGAGGTGTTGGATGGGTTTGAGGGAGTGAGTGGTGTTGGTTAGTGTTGGTGGAAGGGGCGGTTTTGGACAGAGTTAGGGAAGGGGGCGATGATTGACGGGGTTGGCGAGGGGGCGGTGTTGGATGGTGTTGGGGGAGGGGGCAGTGTTGGACGGAGTTGGGGGAGGGGGCAGTGTTGGACGGGGATAGGGGATGGGGCAGTGTTGGACGGGGTTGGAGGGGGGTGGTGTTTGAAGGGGTTCACGGGAGGGGGCAATGTTGGATGGGGTTGGGAGGGGGCAGTGTTGGACGGGGTTGTGGGAGGGTGCGGTGTTGGACGGGTTTGGGGAGGGGGTGGTGTTGGACGGGGTTGGTGAAGCGGCGGTGTTGGACGGTGTTGGTGGAGGGGTCGGTGTGGGACATGGTTGGGGGAAGGGGGCGGCGTGGGACGGCATTGTGGGAGGGGGTGGTGTCAGACGGGATATGGCAGCGGGTGGTGTTGCACAGTGTTGTGGGAGGGGGAGGTGTGGGACGGGTTTGGGGTGGGGGCGGTGTTGGACGGGGTTGGGGAGCGGGTGGTGTTGGACGGGGTTGGGGAGGATGCGGTGTTGGACGGGATTGGGGAGTGGGTGGTGTTGTACAGGGTTGGGGGTGGTGTTGGATGGGGTTGGGGAGGAGGCATTGATGGACGGGGTTGGGGGAGGGGCCGGTGTTGGACGGGATTGGCGATGGGGCAGTGTTGGATGGGGTTGGGGGAGGGGTTGATGTTTGAAGGGGTTCACGGGAGGGGACAATATTGGACGGGGTTGGGGAGGGGGCTGTGTTGGACGGGGATAGGGGAGGGGTCAGTGTTGGACGGGTAGGGGAGGGGGTGGTTTTGGAAGGATTTTGTGGGCGGGGGCAATGTTGGAAGGGGTTGGGGAGGGGTCAGTGTTGGACGGGGTTGGGGAGGGGGCGGTGTTGGATGGGGCTGGGGGCGGTGTGGTGTTCGACAGGTTTGGGGAAGGGGTGGTTTTGGAGTGAGTTGGGGAGGGGGTGGTGTTGGACGGGATTGGTGAGGCGGCGGTGATGGACGGTGTTGGGGAGGGGACAGTGTTGGACAGGTTTGGTGAGGGGCGGTGCTGGTCGGAGTTGTGGGGGGCGGTGTTGGACGGGGTTGAGGGATGGGCGGTGTTGGATGTGGTTAGGGGAGGGGGCAGTGTTTGATCAGGTTGGGCAGGGGGCAGTGTTGGATGTTGTTGGGATTGGTCCGGTATTGGACAGGGTTGGGGAGGGGTTCTGTTTTGAACGGGGCTGGGGGAGAGGGCAGTGATGGGTGGTGTTGGCGGAGGGGGCAGTGTTGAATGGTGTTGGTGTGAGGGGGCGGTGTTGGACAGGGTTGGGAAGGGGGCGGTTTTGGATGGTGTTAGGGATGGGGTGGTTTTGAACGGTGCCGAGGGAGTGGGCAGTGTTGGGTGGTGTTGGCAGAGGGGGCAGTGTTGGATGGTGTTGGGGATGGGGCCGGTGTTTGATGGGGTTGGGGTTGTGGGCAGTGATGGACGGGGTTGGGGTGAGAGGGCGATGTTGGACAGGATTGGGAGGGTGTTGGACGGTGTTGGGGAGGGGGTGGTTTTGAACGGCGCCGGGAGAGTGGGAAGTATTGGGTGGTATTATTGGAGGGGCAGTGTTGAATAGTGTTGGGAAGGGGGCGGTTTTGAACGGGGCGAGGGGAGTGGGCAGTTTTGAACAGGGCAAGGGGAGTGGGCGATTTTGGATGGGGTTGGGGAGGGGGTGGTTTTGGAGGGAGTTGGGGAGGGAGTGGTGTTGGAAGGGGTTGGTGAGGCAGCGGTGTTGGACGGGGTTGGGGAATGGGGCGGTGTTTGACCAGGTTGGGGGCGGGGCAGGGATGGACGCTGTTGAGGTGATGGGGCAGTATTGGACATGGTTGGGGAGGGTGCGGTGTTGGACGAGGATTGGGGAGGAGGCAGTGTTGGATGGGGTTGGGGAGGGGGCGGTGTTTGAAAGGGTTCACGGGAGGGGGCAATTTTGGGCGGGGTTGGGGAGGGTCCACTGTTTGACGAGGTTGGGGGAGGGGGCGGCGTTGGACAGGTTTGGGGGAGGGGGCAGTTTTGGATAGGATTGGGGAGGGGGCGATATCGGACGGGGTTGGGGAGGCGGCGGTGTTGGACGGTGTTGGGGGAGGGGGTGGTGTTTGATGGGGTTGGGGGAGGTGGCAGTGATGGACGGGGTTGGATAGGGAGTGGTGTTTGACCGTGTTGGGGTGGGGGCAGTGTTGGACAGTGTTGGAGAGGGGGCGGTGTTGGACAGTATTGGGTAGGGGGCGGTGTTGGACAGTGTTGGGGATGGGGCCGGTGTTTGATGCGGTTTTGGGAGGGGGCGGTGTTGGATGGGGTTAAGAATGGGGCCAGTGTTTGATGGGGTTGGGGAGGGTGCGGTGTTGGACTTGTTTGGAGAGGGGGCGGTGTTTGACGAGGTTGGGTGTGGGGACGGTGTTGCACGGGTTGGGGGAAGGGATGGCGGTGAATGTCAGGCTGGGGCCGGTGTGTGGTCGGCAGTGAGGGTCAGGAATTGGGTGGTGTTTGGATGGCGGTGAGGGTCCAGCTGGGGGCTGATTGTGGACGGCAGTGTGGGTCAGGCTGGGATGGTGAGGGTCAGGCTGGGTTTAGTGAGGGTCAGGCTGGAGGCAGTGTGTGGACGGCGGTGAGGGTCAAGCTGGGGGCAGTGAGTGTCAGGCTGGGGGTCGTGAGGGTCAGGCTGGGGTGGTAAGGGTCAGGCTGGAGGCGGTGTGTGGACAGCTGAGAGAGTCAGACTGGGGGCTGGTGTGTGGGCAGGCAGTGAGGGCAGTGAGGGGGTGGTGTGTCGGTGCAGTGAGGGTCAGGCTGGGGGCGGTGTGTGGACGGCAGTGAGGTTCAGGCTGGGGGCGGTGTGTGGGCAGCCATGAGGGTCATGCTGGGAGCCATGTTGGACAGCACTGAGGGTCAGGCTGGGGGCAGTGTGTGGATGGTGGAGGTGGTCAGGCTGGGGGGGTATATGTGGACGGTGGAGTGGGTCAGTCTGGGTATGAGGTGTGGACGGCGATGAGAGTCAGGCTGAGGGCAGTGTGTGGGCAGCAGTGAGGGTCAGGCTAGGGGCGGTGTGTGGACGACAGTGTGGGTCAGGCTGAGTATGATGTTGGACAGCAGTGACGGTTAGGCTGGGGGCGGTGAGGGCCAGGCTAGGGGCGGTGTGTGTGGACGACAGTGTGGGTCAGGCTGAGTATGATGTTGGACGGTGGTGACGGTTAGGCTGGGGGCAGTGAGGGTCAGTCTGGGGGTGGTGTGTGTGGGGCGGTGAGGGTCAGGCTGAGTATGATGTTGGATGGCGGTGACGGTTAGGCTGGGGGCAGTGAGGGTCAGGCTGGGGGTGGTGTGTGTGGACGACAGTGTGGGTCAGGCTGAGTATGATGTTGGACGGTGGTGACGGTTAGGCTGGGGGGGCAGCAAGGGTCAGGCTGGAGGCAGTGTGTGAATGGCGGTGATGGTCAGGCTGGGAACGGTGTGAGGGCGGGGTTGTGGTTCAGGCTGGGGAAGGTGTATCGGGGCTTTGAAGGTCAGGCTGAGGTTGTTGTTTTGGGACGGTGAGGGTCAGGCTGGGGGTGGTGTGTGGATGGAAGTGAGGGTCAGGCAGGGGGCGGTGTGTAGGGAGTAGTGAGGGTCAGGCTTTGGCAGTGTGAGGACGGCAGTGAGGGTCAGGCAGGGGGCGGTGTGTGGACGGCTGTGAGGGTCCGGCTGGAAACGATGTGTGGAGGGTGGGGAGGGTCAGGTGTGGTGGGCGTGGATTGCATTGAGGGTCAAGCTGGGAACGGTGTGTTGATGGCAGTGAGGGTCAGGCAGGTGGTGGTGTGTGGACACCAGTGAGCGTCAGGCTGTTGGCGTTTTGTGGACAGCGGTGAGGATCAGGCTGGGGGAGTGTTTCAGCGGCTGTGAGGGTCAGGCTAAGGGTGGCGTGTGGATGGCACTGAGGGCCAGTCTCGGGCGGTGTGTGGACAAGAGTGTGGGTCAGACTGTGGGCGGTGTTGGATGGCAGAAAGGATCAGAATTGGGACGGTGTTTGCGTAGTGGTGAGGGTCAGACTATGGATCGTGTGTGGGCGGCGGCGAGGGTCAAGCTTGGGGCGGTGTGTGAATGGTGCTGAGAGTCTGTCGAGGGGTATTGTGTGGGTGGCAGCGATGGTCATGCTTGGGGTAGTGTGTGGACGATGGTGAGGGTCAAGCTGTGGGCAGAGTGTGGATGGTGGTGGGGTCAGGCTGGTCAGGCTGGGGGCGGCGTGTAGATGTCGCTGAGTGTCAGGCTGAGGGTGGCGTGTAGTCAGCAGTGAAGACCAGGCTGGGGGCGATGTGGGGACGGCGGTGAGGGTCAGGCTGGTAGCGGTGTGTGGATGGCACTGATGGTCAGGCTGGGGGCGGTGTGTGGGCGGCGCTGGTGAGGGTCAGGCTGGGGTGGTGTAGAACGGTGGTGAGGGTAAGGCTGGTGGCAATGTTGGACAGGGGTGAGGGTCAGGCTGGGGGCGGTAAGGTCAGGCTGGGGGCGGTAAGGTCAGGCTGGGTGCGGTGAGAATCTGGCTGGGGCCAGTTTGTCCGGGGCAGTGAGGATCAGGCTGGGGGGTGGTGTGTGGATGCAATGAGGGTCTGGCTGGGGTCAGTGTGAGGACGATGGTGAGGTTTAGTTCGGGGGCAGTGTGTGGGCAGCAGTGAGGGTCAGTCTGGGGGCGGTATGTGGATGGCGGTGAGGGTCAGGATGGGGATAGTGTCTGGGCGGAAGTGAGGACCAGGCTGGGGGTAGTGTGTGGACGGTGGTGAGGGTCAGGTTGTGGGCGGCGTGTCGGCAGTGGTGAGGGTCAGGCTGGGGGCGCTGTGTTAATGGCGGTGAGGGTCAAACTGGGCACGATGTGTGGGCAGTGGTGAGGGTCAGGCTGGGGGCGGCATGTTGGCGGTGGTGAGTGTCAGGCGGGGGGCCGTGTGTGGATGGTGGTGAGGGTCAGGTTGGGGGCAGTGTATGGATGGTGGTGAGGGTCAGGCTGGGGGCGGTGTGTGGACGGTGGTGAGGGTCAGGCTGGGGGTGGTGTGTGGACGGTGGTGAGGGTCAGGCTGGGGTGGTGTGTGGGCGGCAGTGAGGGTCAGGCTGGGGGCAGTGTTGGACGGCGGTGAGGGTCAGGCTGAGGGCGGTGTGTGGGCATCAGTGAGGGCCAGGCTGGGGGCGGTCTTTGGAAGGTGGTGAAGTTCAGGCTGTGGGCAGTGTGTGGATGGCACTGAGGGTCAGTCTTGGGGGCATTGTGTGGGCAGCAGTGAAGGTCAGACTTGGGGCGGTGTGTGGATGGCGCTGAGAGTCAGTCTGGGGGCTTTGTGTTGGATGGCAGTAAGGGTCAGGCTGGGTCGGTGTGTGGATAGCAGTAAGGGTCAGGCTGGGGGTGGTGTTGGATGGCAGCGAGGGTCAGGTTATGGACGGTGTGTGGACGGCAGTGAGGGTCAGGCTGGGGGCGGTGTTGGATGGCAGTGAGTGTCAGGTTGGGGATGGTGTGTGGGTGGCAAAAGAGGGTCAAGCTGGGGGCGGTGTTGGACGGCGATGAGGGTCAAGCTGGAGGTGGGGTGGGGGAGGCAGTGAGGGTCAGGCTGGGGATGGTGTGTGGGCGGCAGTGAGGGTCAAGCTGGGGGCCGTGTCGGACGGCGATGAGAGTCAGGCTGGAGGTGGGGTGTGGGAGGCAGTGAGTCAGGCTGGGGACGGTGTGTGAACGGCAGTGAGGGTCAGGCTGGGGACGGTGTGTGGACGGCAGTGAGGGTCAGGCTGGGGGCGGGGTGTGGGAGGCAGTGAGGGTCAGGCTGGGGACGGTGTTGGACGGCGGTGATGGTCAGGCTGGAGGCGGGGTTTGGGAGGCAGTGAGAGTCAGGCTGGGGACGGTGTTGGACGGCAATGAGGGTCAGGCTGGAGGTGGGGTGTGGGAGGCAGTGAGGGTCAGGCTGGGGACGGTGTGTGTGCGCGGCAGTGAGGGTGAAGCTGGGGGCGGTGTTGGACGGCGATGAGGGTCAGGCTGGAGGTGGGGTGTGGGAGGCCGTGAGTGTCAGGTTGGGGATGGTGTGTGGGCGGCAGTGAGGGTCAAGCTAGGGGCGGTGTTGGATGGTGGTGAGGGACAGGCTGGGGGCAGTGTGTGGACGGCAGTGAGGGTCAGGCTGGGGGCGGTGTTGGATGGCGGTGATGGTCAGGCTGGAAGCGCGGTGTGGGAGGCAGTGAGGATCAGGCTGGGGGCGGTGTGTGGATGGCAGTGAGGATCAGGCTGGGGACGGAGTGTGGACGACGGTGATGTTCAGGCTGGAGGCGGTGTGTGGACTGCAGTGAGGATCAGGCTGGGGGCGGTGGGTGGACGGCAGTGAGGGTCAGGCTGGGGACAGTGTGTGCACGGTCGATCGTGCTGTGTGCTGCTGTAATCTCGTGAATGGGGAGCAGACTTTGAAAACTCCGAGCCCCAGAGGTAAGGCATTTAATCGATTCAACGAATCATTGATTATCCGAATGAATTAGTGCCCACCTAACTCGTTCACATAATTGAGTTTCCTCTGTCGGTGGGAACATGAATAGGAAGGGTTTAGAGGGATATGGGCCAGGTGCTGGCAGGTGGGACTAGAGTGGGTTGGGATACCTGGTCAGCATGGACGGGTTGGACCGAAGGGTCTGTTTCTGTGCCTTATATCTCTACGACTCTATGATCTTCCAGCCAATTTTGTATCCAAATCTCCCCATCTGGTTGTATTCTATGGTGATGAACTTGCTAACCCGTGTGTGATGTGGACTCTTGCTGAATGTCTTTCTGAAGTCCAAGTTAGTGATTTCCATGCACAAAGCCATGCTGACTATCGCTAATCATTCTTGTCTTTCCAATTACATGGACATCCTGCCCCTTAGAATCCCTTCCAACAACTTGCCTTCTCCTGACTTCAGACTCACCGGTCTATAGTTTGCTGGCTTTCCCTTACCACCTTTCTCAAATAATGGCACCGGTCTTCCAGCATCTCGTCCACAACTAGAGGGCATAGGTTTAGCGTGACAGGGTAAAGATATAAAAGAGACAGAACTGGCAACTTTTTCACACAGAGGGTGGTACGTGCATGGAATGAGCTGCAGGAGGAAGTGGTGGAGGCAGGTACAATTGCAACATTTAAGAGGCATTTGGATGGATATATGAATGGGAAGGGTTTGGAGGGATATGGGCCGGGTACTGGCAGGTGGGACTAAATTGGCTTGGGATAGCTGGTCTGCATGGACTGGTTGGACCGAAGGGTGTGTTTCCATGTTATACATCTCAATGACTCTGACTCTAAATGGACAGTTTCCACAGTGATTCTACGAGAAACTCATTTGGACAGGTACCAAATAGGGAATGTTTGGATACATGTGGATCAAGGGGAGGCAGGTGAGATTAACTCAGTTTGGAATTCTGTTTGACATGGATTGATTGGATCACAGGGTCTGTTTCCATGCTACATAACATTACGACTCTAATTCTTGCTATCTCTGCATTCCTCCCTCTTCACATCTCTCCCTATCTCTGTCACCTCACCCAGCCTCACGACTCTTCCTTATCTTCAAAGTTTGGGAGAAGATTTGTAGCTCGGGTACTTGTTGTTGTGGTTCTGTTCACCGAGCTGGTAATTTGTGTTGCAGACGTTTCGTCCCCTGTCTAGGTGACATCCTCAGTGCTTGGGAGCCTCCTGTGAAGCGCTTCTCTGATGTTTCCTCCGGCATTGACAGTGGTTTGAATCTGCCACTTCCGGTTGTCAGTTCCAGCTGCACTGGACAGGGGACGAAATGTCTGCAACACAAATTCCCAGCTCGGCAAATATCTTCCTTATCTCTAATAATTCCCCTCCAACCTCAGACCCCTCCCTAACTCTAATCCCCTCCAGTCTCTCAAACGCTGTGCTGTATATGCCTTTCTTTGATTCCAGCCTTGAGGATACCCCATTTTTATTTCTCACTTGATGACGGCCCTTTCAGATTCCTGCATCCAGCTCCAGAATTTCCTCCAAAACCTCTCCATCTCACTTTCCTCCCAAACACATTGACCAATCATGTGTCATCGATTCTACTATCATTTTTTCTGAACAGGTTTCAATGGTGTCCTGTCATATTCCTATATTAAGTGTCTTGAGGTTTACAGCACAGAAAAAGGCTCTGTGGGCCAGTGAGTCTGTGCCAGTAAAGGAAACTATCACGAAACTATCCTGATCCATTTTCCAATACACAGTCATTCGCACCGTCTGTCTCGGTATTACAAGTGTGCAACTAAATATGTCTTAAATGCTATTGGGAATTCTGTGTCTCCCACCCTTCCAGACAGTGAGGTTTAGTGCAACTGGTGCTCGATGATGACATCACCCACAGGAACACAGAGCAGCTGGGTCTATGCAAACCAGAGATCGCACACACATTGGGAAGGATGACAGGGTACCTGAGAGGGGGCACAGGAGATTTACCAGGATGGTTCAAGGAATGGGGGATTGTAGTAGCATGTTTTGGATATTCTTTTACATTATTCATTGGTATGATATAGTTGTTGCTGATACATTGGGTAGATAATGTCGATCTACAATAAATAGAATCTCCTTCTCAAACTCTCCCCTTGCCTGGGCTGGGGTAACCTTCAGGTTAAACCACGACCAGTCATCTCTCCCTAATGAGAGAGCAACCCTATGGTCTGGTAGGACAATACTGACTTTGCCTCTTACTCAGTGATGTCACTGTACCTCGGAGGTGGAGAGAGGGAATTCTGAGGGTGTTGGATGGGACTCCACTCAGGCACAGTGCTTTGTCCTGAAGGATGTTCACGTTGTTTAATAGTGTTGGTGCCTGCACTGATGCAGGCAAGTGGAGAATGTTCCAATACAATCCTGATGTGTACCTTATAGAGAGCAAACAGACATTGGGGATTCTGGGATTTGGGGAAATCGAGATTGTTCTCTTGTAGCAAAGGAAATTGAGAGGAGCTGTGACAAAGGTGTTTACAAAAGTTACCCGTTATAATAATAAACCTTACACCCATCAGGTCATTATACAAGGATGACAGGACACATTGAAGGTGTAGGCAGAAATATTGGGAGATAGGGGTGATTTAAAGGAGAACGTTTATGCAGTAAATGGGATTGAGCTGGAATACAATACTCACGCACAATGTGAATATCCAGGTCCATATTAACTGTGTAACGCTGTCAGAGTTTGGCATTAGAGTTACTGAGATTACCATCTGAATGTCCACCTGTAGTATCCTCTGATACAAGTTATAAAATCTGTCACTGTCAGTTCAGGTTAGAAACTCACACCTTCCCCTCCTCCTGGGCCTGGATGACTGTACACATTACTCCTTGTGGAGGTCAGCAGTTAGTTCAGGGGGAAATCTATGTGGGTATCTATGAGTTTCCACCTTGGGACTTCATGTGGCTGAACAGGGCAGATCTTTCAAAGATGGGACAGAATGATCCAAGAGTCAGTGAGATGTGGAGAGCAGAATTTCCTTCCTTTTCTTTCCTTCCGTCTTGCCGCTGTGCCTCATCAATAAAACATGGGGGGTGAAAGTCTCATGCAGCCTGATGGGCAAGTTGTCTCCATTCTGACCAATGGGCAGCAAGCTCCTCCCAGTCATCCCAGAGAAAAACAGAGCATTACTGCACGCTTCCCACTGCCCAGGATTCCCAGTAAACGTTTAGAAGAATTGGGGGGTGGGAATCTGTCAGAAAAGGCAAAACAGTAAAGTTCTAAGAGGATTGTGAAGAGAGAGACAAATGCACAGGAGAAGGGGGCAACAAGTTGGCAGATGGAGTATAATTTGGGAAATTGGGAAGTTGGTCATTTTGGAGGAGATAATAAAAGAACAGAGTGTTATTTAAATGGTGGAAACTGTAGAAAGCTGCACCACAAAGGGACCGGGGGTAATTGTACAGTAAACACAGAAAGCTAGCAGATTCTGGTTCAGTCACGGAATCAAGGGTTCTGCTTCAGATTCGTAAAGTTTAAGGCAACACCGACATGGGTAAGGGGTTTCAGTAGCAATGGTGCTGGGGTGAGGTGGAGACAAGCAACATTTTAGAGAATAGAATTCCTGGTGCTTGCGATTGTGTGGATGTCTGATCAGAAGGTCACCTTCGGGCCAGATATAACAGCAATATTGTAAAGAATGTAGTTCTACCTCAGATATTTCCCAGTGGGAGGGAGGGGCTCAGCAGTAAGGGAAAGTAATTTGTAATAGCAACTGAAGGCAATGGTTTTAACCGTAACAATGTTTCATTGGAGAAAATTGCAGCTAATTGAGTAGTGGGAGCGTGGTCAGCAGTTTGATAACTGAATAACAGTGGAGTAATGAAGAGGGATGATGGGAAGGGAGAGCTGGGCATTGTCAGTGTACATGTGAAACCTAACACGGTGCTTTTGGACGATGTCACCTCCTGGCAGTGTGTCGGTGAGAAAAAGGAGGGGCCATGGATAGATCCTTAGATGCCCTACAGTGTGGAAACAGGCCTTTCGGCCCAACAAGTCCACACCGACCCTCCGAAGATGAACCCTCCCAGACCCATTCCCGTACATTTACCCCTGATTCATGCACCTAACACTACGGACAATTTATCATGGCCATTTCACCGAAACTGCACATCTTTGGACCGTGGGAAGAAACCGGAGCACACGGAGGAAACCCACGCAGACACTGGGAGAATGTGCAAACTCCACACAGCCAGTCGACCGAGTCTGGAATCGAACCTGGGTCCCTGGTGCTTTCAGGCAGCAGTGCTCACCACTGAGCAACCGTGGTGCCTAACCTTTGAGGGACACCACATGCAATGAATTCAGAAATGAAATCAGAGAGGGCATCACAGCTACAGAAGTTACCATTGTCGAGGAGGGTCTGCCTACTGAGTCAGTATAGGTGGAAATTAGGAACAGTAAAGGAGCAGTTACCTCATTAGGAGTTTACTACAGGCCCCCCAGTAGCAGCAGGGAGAGTGAAGAAAGCATAGGGCGGCAGATTTTGGTAAAGAGTGAATGTAATCGGGTTGTTGTAATGGGTGACTTTAACTTTCCCAATATTGATTGGAAGCTCCTTCGAGCAGATGGTTTGGAAGGAGCTATTTTTGTAAGGTTTATTCATGAGGGTTACCTAACTCAGCACATTGAAGTGGCCGACGAGGGGAGAGACCATTTTGATTTTGGTGCTCGGCAATGAGCTGGGGCAGGTGATAGATCTCGCGGTGGGAGAGCATTTTGGTGATAGTCACCACAACTGTTTCACATTCTACATAGCTATGGAGAAGGAGAGAAGCAGGCACAATGGGAGGATATTTAATTGGGGAAAAGGAAACTATGATACTATCAGACGTAAGTTGAGAACCATGGACTGGGAGCAATTGCTCCATGGAAAGGCCACTATAGACATGTGGAGGCGGTTTAAGGAACACTTGTTGCGAGTGATGCATAAATGTGTTCCTCTGAGACAGGCAAGAAGGGGTAAGATAAAGGAACCTTGGATGACGAGAGCGGAGGAGCTTCGTTCCCAAAGAAAGAAGGCAACTTACGTAAGATGGTGGAAGCAAGGGTCTTGCTCAGCTCTAGAGATTTACAGGCAGGCGAGGAAGGAGCTCAAAAGTGGTTTGAGGAGAGCCAGGAGGGGGCACGAAAAAGGCATGGCAGGAAGGATTAGGGAGAATCCAAAGGCATTTTACACGTATGTGAGGGATAAGAGAATGATCAAAGAAAGAGTAGGGCCGATCAGGGATAGCATAGGGAACTTGCATATAGAGTCTGAGGAGGTGGGGGAAGCCCTAAATGAGTTTTTTGCTTCTATCTTTACTCAAGTAAAGGACCTTGTAGTGAATGAAACCATTGAGGAGCAGGTCTGCATGCTGGAATGGTTAGAGATTGAGGAAGCTGATATGCTGAAAACTTTGACAAACATTAAGATTGACAAGTCGCCAGGGCCAGATCAGATTTGTCCTCGGCTGCTTTGGGAAGTGAGAAATGTGATTGCTTCACCTCTTGCAAAGATCTTTGCATCCTCGCTCTTCACCGGAGTTATACCTGAGGACTGGAGGGAGGCAAATGTAATTCCTCTCTTCAAGAAAGGAAATAGAGCAATCCCTGGCAATTACAGACCAGTCAGTCTCACATCTGTCATCTGCAAGGTGTAAGAAAGGATTCTGAAGGATCGGATTTATGACCATCTGGAAGACCATGGCTTGATTAAAGGCAGTCAGCACGGCTTTGTGAGGGGCAGGTCATACCTCACAAACCTTATCAAGCTCTTTGAGGATGTTTTTCGACAAGTTGATGAGGGTCCAGCAGTGGATTTGTGTATCTGGACTTCAGCAAGGCATTTGATAAGGTTTCCCATGGTAGGCTCGTTCAGAAGATCAGAAGGAATGGGATACAAGGGAAGTTAACTGTCTGGATTCAGAATTGGCTGGTCAACAGAAGACAGTGAGTGGTAGTAGAAGGAAAATATTCTGCCTGGAAGTCTATGGTGAGTGGTATTCCACAGGACTCTGTCCTTGGGTCTCTACTGTTTGCTATTTATATTAATGACTAGGATGAGAAGATTGAAGGATGGGTCAGCAAGTTTGCAGACGACACAACGTTTGCAGGTGTCATTGACAGTATAGAGGGCTGTTGTTGGCTGCAGCGGGACATTGACAGGATGCAGAGATGGGCTGAGCGGTGGCAGTTGGAGTTCAACCTGGATAAATGCGAGGTGATGCATTTTGGAAAGTTGAACTTCTAAGTTGAATACAGGATTAAAGCCAGGATTCTTGGCAGTGTGGAGGGACAGCGGACTCTTGGGGTGCTGGTACATCGATCCCTTAAAATGGCTACCCAAGTGGACAGGGTTGTTAGGAAAGCATGTGGTGTTTTGGCTTTCTTTAACAGAGGAATTGAGTTTAAGATACGTGAGATTTTGTTGCAGTTCCATAAAACTTTGGTTAGAACGCACTTGAATTATTTGTCCAGTTCTGGTGGCCCCATAATAGGAAAGATGCAGATGCTCTGGAGAGGGTTCAGAGGAAGTTTACCAGGATGCTGCCTGGACTGGAGGGCTTATCTTATGAAGAGAGGTTGACTGAGCTCGGACTTTTTTCATTGGAAAAAAGCAGGAAGAGAGGGGACCTAATTGAGGTGTACAAGATAAGGAGAGGCATCGATAGAGTCGATAGTCAGAGGCTTTTTCCCAGGGCAGAAATTGTTAACACAAGGGGTCATAGTTTTAAGCTATTTGGCGGAAAGTATAGAGGGAATGTCAGAGGTGGTTTTTTTACGCAGAGAGTTGCGAGAGAATGGAATGCGTTGCCAGCAGCAGTTGTGGAAGCGAGGTCATTGGGAATGTTTAAGAGACTATTGGACATGCATATGGTCACAGACATTTGAGGGTTCATTCATTAGGTTGCCCTTACATGAGGATCAATGGTGGGCACAACATCATGGGCTGAAGGGCCTGTTCTCTGCTGTACTGTTCTATGTCCTATGTTCTATGTTCTATGAAGTGTATCTGTACTTTTTGACCATCTGCACCCTGTACTGACAGATAGTGCTCCCTCAATACATTAGAAATCATCCCCTCAGTAGGTTTATCTACAAAACACTTCGACAGAACATTCATGCCCTCAACACCTCAGAAAGCAAACCTGTTGCCCCCTTGGACCGTGTTCATTCCCAAAACTGTTCTCCCTGTGATGACCCACTGCCGCCTCCAAGATTGGAGCCCAGGGCCCAGAACATTATTTGAGTCTCCCCCCCCCCCCAATCCCTGGATCCCTTCATTTCCTCTAGCTAACCCACCTAGCCTGCACATCTTTGGACAGTGGGAGGGAACTGGAGCACCCGGAGGCTGACACGGGGAGAATGTGCCAACTCCACACAGACAGTCGCCCGAGGCTGGAATCGAACCCGGGTGCGGTGAGGCAACACTGACCGCCCATGACAATCCCACCATCTCCTCCCCGTTGATGATCATTTGATGTCTATACCCAGGGAGTATCTAAGTTGTCTAGAGTTATTTAAGAAAGATTAGGGATAATGGTATTGTATCCACAAGCTCAAGATGCACGATCCCCCTTGAAAAACTATTTATATCAATTTCAAAAGGAGACTTCATTCACAAAAACACTTTACGTACAAACATAGACTCTAACGTTCGGTTCTGTACAGTCTTTACAACAAGTCTTTGTCATGACATATATACTCCCCGTGGCCGATGAACTGAATTGTTAGGTCTGAGCTGTTCCTTCTGAATTAACATCACAAAGTTAAATTGAGAAGGATCTTTGTGAAGTGCCTGTGTTCTGTATCAGTTCTCGCAATTACCCCTCCCTCCTAATACAATACCTTACAAAGGGTTAAACCTGTTTGACAACTTTCAGCAGAAGCAGCCTCAGAGCATTGAACTCAGACTGAATTACTCAGTGATGCTTGGATCAGGTCAAATTCTCAAGCAAACAGATGGCTGGGGACATTCAGCAGGGAGCAACAGTGAAGAGAGAGAGGAACAATTCGCATTTCAAGAGCCCCTTCCTCAAAACGGTCTGTTCTGAAGGAACTTTCCCGCAGAAATCACTGGATTAAAAGGTGAACTCTCTCTCTGTCTCTTTCTCCCACTCCCTTCAGAGATGCTGCTGGGCATGATTCGCTTCTTCAGCAATCTCTGTATTGATGTTTCAGGTCTCGAGCGCGTCCGTACAGATTGATTTTAGTGTTGAATTCTCAAGCTTGCTCTGTTCCAGGGATTGAATCCCTCTGCTACAAAGGGGGCTCAGTTACCACAGCTAACAGGTTCGTGATGCCAACATTGTTGGCTTAATCTCTATCATGTCTGAAATGAGCACGAAAGCCCCAGATTCTCAACCTCTCCCCTCACCTGAGGTGCATGACCCACCAGGCCTCTCTCTCTGACATCAGCTCTCGAGTCCTCCTGGTCTATAATAACTTCCCAACTTTAAAAAGGCACTCCAGTAAGAGAGCGCTTTACATGGTTCAGGTCAAACTCCTGGAGCTCCCTCGCTAACATCACTATGGTACACCCAAGCACTGCAGCAGGAGAGTACACCCCACCCCCACCTTCCAGGCAACTATTAGAGGGTTTGGTAATCACATACAAGCCACATTTGAAAATAAGTTTTATCACAGGGTGACGGTGGATGGACACTAACTCTGTTTCTTTACCTGTGTTGAAATCAGCGTAATGAAGAAGCTGAGGGTCGGTTGAAAATGACATTGCTAGCCTTTCGTAGGTTGGTGTTTATTAGAGATTGTATCGACTGTATGAATGTTTGAGCACTTATTCAAGGGCAAGGGTACGTGATGTCTCTGATCGTGTTTTCCGGGTCCTTAAGGGGGAGGGGGAGCAGCCTGAAGTCGAGGTCCATATTGGCACCAATGACATAGGTAGGAGTGCTGAGGATGTTAGACAGGCTTTTAGGGAGCTCGGTTGGAAGCTCAGAGTTAAAACGAACAGAGTTGTTGTCTCTGGTTTGTTACCCGTGCCACGTGATAGAGAGTCGAGGAATAGGGAGAGAGAAGAGTTAAATGCGTGGCTACAGGGATGGTGCAGGAGGGAGGGATTTCGGTACTTGGATAACTGGGGTTCTTTCTGGGGAAGGTGGGACCTCTATAGACAGGATGGTCTGCACCTGAACCTGAGGGGCACCAGTATCCTTGGGGGGAGGTTTGCTAGTGCTCTTGGGGGGGGTTTAAACTAACTCTGCAGGGGCATGGGAACCCAGACTGTAGCTTTAGGGTGCAGGACCTGGAGTGTAGGGAGGGTAGGAATATGGCATCAATCTTAAAGGATGGTGCCTGTAAACAGAAGAGTGGCTTGAAGTGTGTATACTTTAATGCCAGAAGTATACGAAATAAGGTAGGTGAACTCGCAGCGTGGGTTGGTACCTGGAATTCGATGTTGTGGCTATTACGGAGACATGGCTAGATCAGGGACAGGATTGGCTGTTGCAGGTTCCAGGGTTTAAATATTTTAGTAGGGTCAGAGGTGGGGGTAAAAGAGGGGGGGTGTGGCTTTGCTTGTCAAAGATAGTATTACAGCGGTGGAAAGGAAGATGGATGAAGATTTGCCATCTGAGGTAGTTTGGGTTGAGGTTAGGAATAGGAGAGGTGAGGTCACCCTGTTAGGAGTCTTTTACAGGCCTCCTAATAGTCCTAGAATCGTTGAAGAAAGGATTGCGAAGATGATTCAGGAGAAGAGTGACAGTAATAGGGTGATTGTTATGGGAGACTTTAACTTTCCTGATATTGATTGGGAAAGCTATAGCTCAAATTCGTTAGATGGGTCAGTGTTTGTGCAATGTGTGCAGGAGAGTTTCCTGACACAATATGTAGATAAGCCAACAAGACATGAGGCCATACTGGATTTGGTTCTGGGTAACGAACCAGGCCAGGTATTAGAACTAGAGGTAGGTGAGCACTTTGGGGACAGTGACCACAATTCGGTGATTTTTAGTCTAGTGATGGAGAGGGATAAGTGTGTACTACAGGGCAAGAGTTATAGCTGGGGGCAGGGAAATTATGATGCGTTGAGGCATGACTTAGGATGTGTGGATTGGAAAAGTAGATTCCAAGGCAAGAGCGTAATTGATATGTGGAACTTGTTCAAGGAGCAACTATTGAGTGTCCTTGATAAGTACGTACCTATCAGGCAGGGAGGAAAGGGTCGTGTGAGGGAGCCGTGGTTTAATAAGGAGTTGGAATCCCTTGTTAAATGGAAGAGGGCGGCCTTTGTAAAGATGAGGCGTGAAGGTTCAATAGGGGCGATTGAGAGTTATAAGGTAGCCCGGAAGGACCTGAAGAGAGAGCTAAGAGCAGCAAGGAGGGGACATGAAAGGTCCTTAGTTGGTAGGATTAGGGAAAACCCTAAGGCTTTCTATAGGTATGTTAGGAATAAAAGAATGACGAGGGAAGGAATAGGTCCAATCAAGGATAGTAATGGGAAGTTGCGTGTGGAGGCTGAAGAGTTTGGGGAGGCGCTGAATGAATACTTTTCGTCAGTATTCACTCAGGAACAGGACATTGTTGTCGATATGAATACTGAGGCACGAATAAGTAGAATGGATGGCTTTTAGATATGTAGAGAAGAGGTGTTGGAAATTCTGGCAAGGGTGAAAATAGATAAGTCCCCTGGGCCTGATTGCATTTATCCTAGGATTCTCTGGGAAGCAAGAGAGGAGATTGCAGAGCCATTGGCCTTGATTTTTGTGTCCTCTTTGTCGACAGGAGTAGTGCCAGAGGACTGGAGGCTAGCAAACGTGGTTCCCTTTTTCAAGAAGGGGAGTAGAGATAATCCTAGTAACTATAGGCCAGTGAGTCTCACTTCTGTTGTGGGCAAAGTCTTAGAGAGAATTGTAAGGGATAGGATTTATGCACATCTGGATAAGAATAATGTGATCAAGGATAGTCAGCATGGTTTTGTGAAGGGCAGGTCGTGCCTCACAAACCTTATTGAATTCTTTGAGAAGGTGACGAAGGAGGTAGATGAGGGGAAAGCGGTAGATGTGGTATATATGGATTTTAGTAAGGCGTTTGATAAGGTCCCCCATGGTAGGCTACTGCAGAAAATACAGAGATATGGCATTGAGGGTGAGTTGGAGGTTTGGATTAGGAATTGGCTCTCTGGAAGAAGACAGAGGGTAGTAGTTGATGGCAAAGGTTCATCTTGGAGTGCCGTCACTAGTGGTGTTCCGCAAGGATCTGTTTTGGGAACATTGCTGTTTGTCATTTTTATAAATGACCTGGAGGAAGGGTTAGAAGGTTGGGTGAGCAAGTTTGCGGATGATACGAAAGTCGGAGGAGTTGTAGACAGTGAGGAAGGATATGGCAGGTTACAGCGGGATATAGAGAAGCTGCAGAGCTGGGCAGAAAGGTGGCAAATGGAGTTCAATGTAGCTAAGTGTGAAGTGATTCACTTTGGTAAGAGTAATAAAAAGATGGATTACTGGGCTAATGGTAGACTACTTGGTAGTGTGGAAGAGCAGAGGGATCTTGGTGTCCATGTACACAGATCTCTGAAAGTTGCCACCCAGGTAAATAGTGCAGTGAAGAAGGCATATGGCGTACTGGCTTTTATTGGTAGAGGAATTGAGTTCCGGAGTCCTGAGGTCATGCTGCAGTTGTATAAGACTCTGGTGCGGCCGCATCTGGAATATTGTGTGCAGTTTTGGTCGCCATACTATAGGAAGGATGTGGAGGCACTGGAACGGGTGCAGAGGAAGTTTACCAGGATGTTGCCTGGTATGGTAGGAAGATCCTATGAGGAAAGGCTGAGGCACTTGGGGTTGTTTTCTTTGGAGAAAAGAAGGTTTAGGGGTGATTTGATAGAGGTGTACAAGATGATTAGGGGGTTAGATAGGGTTGACAGTGAGAACCTTTTTCCACGTATGGAGTCAGCTATTACAAGGGGGCATAGCTTTAAATTAAGGGGGTTAGATATAGGACTGATGTTAGGGGTAGGTTCTTCACTCAGCGAGTCGTAAGATCATGGAATGCCCTGCCAGTAGCAGTAGTGGACTCTCCCTCTTTATGGGTATTTAAGCGGGCATTGGATAGGTATATGGAGGATAGTGGGTTAGTGTAGGTTAGGTGGGCTTTGATCGGCGCAACATCGAGGGCCGAAGGGCCTGTACTGCGCTGTATTGTTCTATGTTCTATGTTCTATGTTCTATGCAGGTAACTGCCAGAGGAAGTGATGGGGGCTGGCACAATTGCGACATTTAAAAGGCATCAGGATGAGTATGTGAATCGGAGGGTTTGGAGGGATATCAGCCAAATGCTAGTAAATGAAATGAAATGAGGTGAGAATATCTGGTTGGTATGGATGAGTTGGACAGGAGGGTCCATTTCCAAGCTGTGCATCTCTGTGACTCTGTGCCTCCGAATAGTCTATTGCAGAGAGTTTAATCTCAGTGACTCTGTGCCTCTGAATAGTCTATTGCAGAGAGTTTCAGACAGGGCTTGGTTTGTGTGTCTCTCTCATGCTTCCTCAGAAACTGAACAACTGTATGACCCCAATTTCCGAAGCAAAATAGAGGGTCAGCACCGAGGGTGTGCTGCACAGTCAGAGGGTCAGCACTGAGGGATTGCTGCACTGTCAGAGGGTCAGTACTGAGGGAGTGCCACACGGTCAGAGGGTCAGTACTAAGGGAGTGCCACACTATCAGAGTTTCAGTACTGACGGAGAGCTGCACTGTCAAAGGGGTAAGTACTGAGGGAGTGCTGCACTGTCTGAGGAGTCATTAATGAGGAGGTGCCACATTGTCAGAGGGTCAGTCATGAGGGAGTTCCGCAACGTCAGAGGGTCAGGACTGCGGGAGTGTCACACTGTCTGAGGGTCAGTACTGGGGAGTGCTGCACTGCCCAAGGGTCAATATGTGGGAGTGCCACACTGTCAGAGGGGTCAGTATTGAGGGAATGCCACACTGTCAGAATGTCAGAACTGAGGGAGTGCTGCACTGTCAGAGGGTCAGTAATGTGGGAGTGCTGCACTGTCGGAGGGTCAGTACTGAGGGAATGCTGCCCTGTCTGAGGGTCAGTACTGAGCGAGTGCTGCACTGTCAGAGGGTCAGTACTGAGGGAGTGCTGCACTGTCGGAGGGTCAGTACTGAGGGAGTGCTGCACTGTCAGACGGTCAGTACTGAGTGAGCGCCGCACTGTCAGAGGGTAGTACTGAAGGAGTGCGACACTGTCAGAGGGTCAGTACAGAGGGAGAGCCACCCTGTCAGAGGGGTCAGAACTGAGGGATTGCTGCCATGTCATAATGTCAGTACTGAGGGAGTGCCAAAATGTCACAGGGTGAGGACAGAGGTAGTGCTGCGCGGTCAGAGGGTCAGTACTGCGGGAGTGCTGCACTGTCAGAGGGTCAGTACTGAGGGAGTGCTGAACTGTCATAGAGGTCAGTACTGAGGTATGCTGCACTGTCAGAGGGTCAGTACTGAGGGAGTGCTAAACTGTCAGAGGGTCAGTACTGAGGGAGTGCCACACTGTCAGTGGGCCAGCACTCAGGGAGTGCTGCAATGTCAGAGGCTCCTTTCTAAGGGAGCACTGCACAGTCAGAGTGTCAGTACTGAGGGAGTGCTGCGCTGTCAGAGGGTCAGTACAGAGGGAGTGCAACACTGTCAGATAATCAGTACCGAGGAAGTGCTGCACAGTCAGAGGGTCAGTACTGAGCGAGTGCTGCACTGTCAGAGGGTCAGTACTGAGGGAGTGCTGCACTGTCGGAGGGTCAGTACTGAGGGAGTGCTGCACTGTCAGACGGTCAGTACTGAGTGAGCGCCGCACTGTCAGAGGGTAGTACTGAAGGAGTGCGACACTGTCAGAGGGTCAGTACAGAGGGAGAGCCACCCTGTCAGAGGGGTCAGAACTGAGGGATTGCTGCCATGTCATAATGTCAGTACTGAGGGAGTGCCAAAATGTCACAGGGTGAGGACAGAGGTAGTGCTGCGCGGTCAGAGGGTCAGTACTGAGGGAGTGCTGCACTGTCAGAGGGTCAGTACTGAGGGAGTGCTGAACTGTCATAGAGGTCAGTACTGAGGTATGCTGCACTGTCAGAGGGTCAGTACTGAGGGAGTGCTAAACTGTCAGAGGGTCAGTACTGAGGGAGTGCCACACTGTCAGAGGGCCAGCACTCAGGGAGTGCTGCAATGTCAGAGGCTCCTTTCTAAGGGAGCACTGCACAGTCAGAGTGTCAGTACTGAGGGAGTGCTGCGCTGTCAGAGGGTCAGTACCCAAGAAGTGTTACACTGAGGGAGTGCTGCAAAGTCAGAAGGTGAGTACTGAGGGAGTGCTGCACTGTCAGATGGTCAGTACTGAGGGAGTGTCACACTGTCAGAGGGTCAATACTGAGGGAGTGCTGCAATGTCAGTGGATCAGTACTGAGGTAGTGCTGCACAGTCAGAGTGTCAATACTGAGGGAGTGCTGCACTGTCAGAGTTTCGGTACTGAGGGAGTGCTGTACTGTCAGATGGTCAGTACTGAGGGAGTGTCACACTGTCAGAGGGTCAGTACTGAGGGAGTGCTGCACAGTCAGAGGGTCAGGACTGATGGTGTGCTGCACTTTCAGAGGGTCAGTACTGAGGGAGTGCTGCAATGTCAGAGGATCAGTACTGAGGGAGTGCTGCACAGTCAGAGTGTCAATACTGAGGGTGTGCTGCACTGTCAGAGTTTCGGTACTGAGGGAGTGCTGTACTGTCAGATGGTCAGTACTGAGGGAGTGTCACACTGTCAGAGGGTCAGTACTGAGGGAGTGACACACTGTCAGAGGGTCACTACTGAGGGAGAGCTGCAATGTCAGAGGATCCGTACTGAGGGAGTGCTGCACAGACAGAGGGTCAATACTGAGGGAGTGCTGCACTGTCAGAGTTTCGGTACTGAGGGAGTGCTGTACTGTCAGATGGTCAGTACTGAGGGAGTGTCACACTGTCAGAGGGTCAGTACTGAGGGAGAGGTGCAATGTCAGAGGATCGGTACTGAGGGAGTGCTGCGGAGTCAGAGTGTCAATACTGAGGGAGTGCTGCAATGTCAGAGGATCCGTACTGAGGGAGTGCTGCACAGTCAGAGGGTCAATACTGAGGGAGTGCTGCACTGTCAGAATTTCGGAACAGAGGGAGTGTCACACTGTCAGAGGGTCAGTACTGAGGGAGTGTCACACTGTCAGAGGGTCAGTACTGAGGGAGAGCTGCAATGTCAGAGGATCAGTACTGAGGGAGTGCTGCAGAGTCAGAGTGTCAATACTGAGGGAGTGCTGCACTGTCAGAGTTTCGGTACTGAGGGAGTGCTGTACTGTCAGAGGGTCAGTACTGAGGGAGTGTCACACTGTCAGAGGGTCAGTACTGAGGGTATGTCACACTGTCAGAGTGTCAGTACTGAGGGAGTGCCACACTGTCAGACCATCAGTACTAAGGGAGTGTAGTACTCTCAGACTGTCAGGACTGAGGGAGTGCCACACTGTCACACCATCAGTACTGAGGGAGTGTCATACTGTCAGAGGGTCAGTACTGAGGGAGTGCTGCAATGTCGAAGGGTCAGTACTGAGCGAGTGCTACACTGTCAGACCATCAGTACTGAAGGAGGGTCACGCTGTTAGAGGGTCAGTACTGTGGGTCTGCTACACTGCCAAAGGTGCAGTACTGAGGGAGTGCCACACTGTCAGAGGGTCAGTATTGTGGGTCTGCTACACTGCCAAAGGTGCAGTACTGAGGGAGTGCTGCACTTTCAGAGGGTCAGTACTGAGGGAGTGCTGCACTGTCAGTTTTTCGGTACTGAGGGAGTGCTGTACTGTCAGATGGTCAGTACTGAGGGAGTGTCACACTATCAGAAGGTCAGTACTGAGGGTATGTCACACTCTCAGAGTGTCAGTACTGAGGGAGTGCCACACTGTCAGAGTGTCAGTACTGAGGGAGTGCTGCAATGTCAGAGGGTCAGTACTGAGGGTGTGTCACACTGTCAGAGTGTCAGTTCTGAGGGAATGCCACACTGTCAGACCATCAGTACTGAGGGAGTGTCGTACTCTCAGACTGTCAGTACTGAGGGAGTGCCGCACTGTCACAACATCAGTACTGAGGGAGTGTCATACTGTCAGAGGGTCAGTACTGAGGGTCTGCTACACTGCCAAAGGTGCAGTACTGAGGGAGTGCCGCACTGTCAGAGGATCTGTACTGAGGAAGTACTGCACTTCCAGAGATTCAGTACTGAGGGAGTGCTGCACTGTCGGAGGGTCGGTACTGAATGAATGCAGCACTGCCAGAGGATCAGTACTGAGGGAGTGCCATGCTATCACAGGCGTCAGTACTGAGGGGGTGCTGCACTGCCAGAGAGTCTGTACTGAGGGAGTGCTGCACTGTCAGAGGGGTCAGTACTGAGGGAGTGCTGCACTGTCAGAGTTTCAGTACTGAGGGAGTGCTGCACTGTCAGAGGGTCAGTACTGAGGGAGTGCTGCACTGTCAGAGGGTCAGGTCTGAGGGAGTGCTGTACTGTCAGTCGGTCATTTCTGAGGGAGTGTTTCGCTTTCAGAGGGATCAGTACTGAGGGATTGCTGCAATGTCAGAGGGTCAGCACTGAGGGAGCGCCAAACTGTCAGAGGGTCAGTACTGAGGGAGTGCTGCACAGTCAGAGTGTCAGTACTGAGGGACTGTGGCACACTATAAAGAGGCTCAGTACTGAGGGAGTGCCACACTGTCAGAGGGACAGTATTGAGGGAGTGCTGCACAGTGAAAGGGTCAGCACTGAGGGAGTGCTGCAATGTCAGAGGGCTCAGTACTGAGTGAGTGCTACACTGTCAGAGGATCAGAACTGAGGGAGTGCCACACTGTCAGAGGGACAGTACTGAGGGAGTGCTGCATTGTCAGAGTATGAGTACTGAGGTATTGCAACTCTGTCAGAGGATCAGGACTGAGGGAGTGCTGCAATGTCAGTGGGTCAGTACTGAGGCAGTGTCACACTGAGAGCGTCAGTACTGAGGGAGTATGCACTGTCAGAGTGTCAGAACTGTGGGAGTGTCACACTGTCAGAGGGTCAAGGAATGAGGGAATAGTGCTTCACTGTCAGAGTGTCAGTACTGAGGGATTACAACACTGTCAAACTGTCAGAGTGTCAGTACTGAGGGAGTGCTGCAATGTCAGAGGGTCAGTTCTGAGGGAGTGCTGCACTGTCAGTGGGTCATCACTGAGGGAGTGCTGCACTGTCAGAGGGTCAGTACTGAGGGACTACAACACTGTCAGAGGGTCAGTTCTGAGGGAGTGCTGCATTGTCAGTGTCAGTACTGAGGGAGTGCTGCCCTGTTAGAGGGTCACTGCTGCAGGATTTTCACACTGCCAGAGGGTCAATACTGAGGGAGTGCTGCACCGTCAGTGGGTCAGCACTGAGGGAGTGCTGCAATATCAGAGGGTCAGCACTGAGGGAGTGCTGTACTGTCAGATGGTCAGTACTGAGGGAGTGCCACACTGTCAGAGGGTCACTACTGAGGGAGAGCTGCAATGTCAGAGTTTCGGTACTGAGGGAGTGCTGTACTGTCAGAGGGTCAGTACTGAGGGAGTGTCACACTGTCAGAGGGTCAGTACTGAGGGTATGTCACACTGTCAGAGTGTCAGTACTGAGGGAGTGCCACACTGTCAGACCATCAGTACTAAGGGAGTGTAGTACTCTCAGACTGTCAGGACTGAGGGAGTGCCACACTGTCACACCATCAGTACTGAGGGAGTGTCATACTGTCAGAGGGTCAGTACTGAGGGAGTGCTGCAATGTCGAAGGGTCAGTACTGAGCGAGTGCTACACTGTCAGACCATCAGTACTGAAGGAGGGTCACGCTGTTAGAGGGTCAGTACTGTGGGTCTGCTACACTGCCAAAGGTGCAGTACTGAGGGAGTGCCACACTGTCAGAGGGTCAGTATTGTGGGTCTGCTACACTGCCAAAGGTGCAGTACTGAGGGAGTGCTGCACTTTCAGAGGGTCAGTACTGAGGGAGTGCTGCACTGTCAGTTTTTCGGTACTGAGGGAGTGCTGTACTGTCAGATGGTCAGTACTGAGGGAGTGTCACACTATCAGAAGGTCAGTACTGAGGGTATGTCACACTCTCAGAGTGTCAGTACTGAGGGAGTGCCACACTGTCAGAGTGTCAGTACTGAGGGAGTGCTGCAATGTCAGAGGGTCAGTACTGAGGGTGTGTCACACTGTCAGAGTGTCAGTTCTGAGGGAATGCCACACTGTCAGACCATCAGTACTGAGGGAGTGTCGTACTCTCAGACTGTCAGTACTGAGGGAGTGCCGCACTGTCACAACATCAGTACTGAGGGAGTGTCATACTGTCAGAGGGTCAGTACTGAGGGTCTGCTACACTGCCAAAGGTGCAGTACTGAGGGAGTGCCGCACTGTCAGAGGATCTGTACTGAGGAAGTACTGCACTTCCAGAGATTCAGTACTGAGGGAGTGCTGCACTGTCGGAGGGTCGGTACTGAATGAATGCAGCACTGCCAGAGGATCAGTACTGAGGGAGTGCCATGCTATCACAGGCGTCAGTACTGAGGGGGTGCTGCACTGCCAGAGAGTCTGTACTGAGGGAGTGCTGCACTGTCAGAGGGGTCAGTACTGAGGGAGTGCTGCACTGTCAGAGTTTCAGTACTGAGGGAGTGCTGCACTGTCAGAGGGTCAGTACTGAGGGAGTGCTGCACTGTCAGAGGGTCAGGTCTGAGGGAGTGCTGTACTGTCAGTCGGTCATTTCTGAGGGAGTGTTTCGCTTTCAGAGGGATCAGTACTGAGGGATTGCTGCAATGTCAGAGGGTCAGCACTGAGGGAGCGCCAAACTGTCAGAGGGTCAGTACTGAGGGAGTGCTGCACAGTCAGAGTGTCAGTACTGAGGGACTGTGGCACACTATAAAGAGGCTCAGTACTGAGGGAGTGCCACACTGTCAGAGGGACAGTATTGAGGGAGTGCTGCACAGTGAAAGGGTCAGCACTGAGGGAGTGCTGCAATGTCAGAGGGCTCAGTACTGAGTGAGTGCTACACTGTCAGAGGATCAGAACTGAGGGAGTGCCACACTGTCAGAGGGACAGTACTGAGGGAGTGCTGCATTGTCAGAGTATGAGTACTGAGGTATTGCAACTCTGTCAGAGGATCAGGACTGAGGGAGTGCTGCAATGTCAGTGGGTCAGTACTGAGGCAGTGTCACACTGAGAGCGTCAGTACTGAGGGAGTATGCACTGTCAGAGTGTCAGAACTGTGGGAGTGTCACACTGTCAGAGGGTCAAGGAATGAGGGAATAGTGCTTCACTGTCAGAGTGTCAGTACTGAGGGATTACAACACTGTCAAACTGTCAGAGTGTCAGTACTGAGGGAGTGCTGCAATGTCAGAGGGTCAGTTCTGAGGGAGTGCTGCACTGTCAGTGGGTCATCACTGAGGGAGTGCTGCACTGTCAGAGGGTCAGTACTGAGGGACTACAACACTGTCAGAGGGTCAGTTCTGAGGGAGTGCTGCATTGTCAGTGTCAGTACTGAGGGAGTGCTGCCCTGTTAGAGGGTCACTGCTGCAGGATTGTCACACTGCCAGAGGGTCAATACTGAGGGAGTGCTGCACCGTCAGTGGGTCAGCACTGAGGGAGTGCTGCAATATCAGAGGGTCAGCACTGAGGGAGTGCTGTACTGTCAGATGGTCAGTACTGAGGGAGTGCCACACTGTCAGAGGGTCACTACTGAGGGAGAGCTGCAATGTCAGAGGATCCGTACTGAGGGAGTGCTGCACAGTCAGAGGGTCAATACTGAAGGAGTGCTGCACTGTCAGAATTTCGGAACAGAGGGAGTGTCACACTGTCAGAGGGTCAGTACTGAGGGAGAGCTGCAATGTCAGAGGATCAGTACTGAGGGAGTGCTGCAGAGTCAGAGTGTCAATACTGAGGGAGTGCTGCACTGTCAGAGTTTCGGTACTGAGGGAGTGCTGTACTGTCAGATGGTCAGTACTGAGGGAGTGTCACACTGTCAGAGGGTCAGTACTGAGGGTATGTCACACTGTCAGAGTGTCAGTACTGAGGGAGTGCCACACTATCAGAAGGTCAGTACTGAGGGTATGTCACACTCTCAGAGTGTCAGTACTGAGGGAGTGCCACACTGTCAGAGTGTCAGTACTGAGGGAGTGCTGCAATGTCAGAGGGTCAGTACTGAGGGTGTGTCACACTGTCAGAGCGTCAGTTCTGAGGGAATGCCACACTGTCAGACCATCAGTAATGAGGGAGTGTCGTACTCTCAGACTGTCAGTACTGAGGGAGTGCCGCACTGTCACAACATCAGTACTGAGGGAGTGTCATACTGTCAGAGGGTCAGTACTGAGGGAGTGCTGCAATGTCGAAGGGTCAGTACTGAGGGAGTGCTACACTGTCAGACCATCATTACTGAAGGAGGGTCACGCTGTTGGAGGGTCAGTACTGTGGGTGTGCTACACTGCCAAAGGTGCAGTACTGAGGGAGTGCCACACTGTCAGAGGGTCAGTATTGTGGGTCTGCTACACTGCCAAAGGTGCAGTACTGAGGGAGTGCTGCACTTTCAGAGGGTCAGTACTGAGGGAGTGCTGCACTGTCAGTTTTTCGATACTGAGGGAGTGCTGTACTGTCAGATGGTCAGTACTGAGGGAGTGTCACACTATCAGAAGGTCAGTACTGAGGGTATGTCACACTCTCAGAGTGTCAGTACTGAGGGAGTGCCACACTGTCAGAGTGTCAGTACTGAGGGAGTGCTGCAATGTCAGAGGGTCAGTACTGAGGGTGTGTCACACTGTCAGAGCGTCAGTTCTGAGGGAATGCCACACTGTCAGACCATCAGTAATGAGGGAGTGTCGTACTCTCAGACTGTCAGTACTGAGGGAGTGCCGCACTGTCACAACATCAGTACTGAGGGAGTGTCATACTGTCAGAGGGTCAGTACTGAGGGTCTGCTACACTGCCAAAGGTGCAGTACTGAGGGAGTGCCGCACTGTCAGAGGATCTGTACTGAGGAAGTACTGCACTTCCAGAGATTCAGTACTGAGGGAGTGCTGCACTGTCGGAGGGTCGGTACTGAATGAATGCAGCACTGCCAGAGGATCAGTACTGAGGGAGTGCCATGCTATCACAGGCGTCAGTACTGAGGGGGTGCTGCACTGCCAGAGAGTCTGTACTGAGGGAGTGCTGCACTGTCAGAGGGGTCAGTACTGAGGGTATGTCACACTCTCAGAGTGTCAGTACTGAGGGAGTGCCACACTGTCAGAGTGTCAGTACTGAGGGAGTGCTGCAATGTCAGAGGGTCAGTACTGAGGGAGTGCCAAACTGTCAGAGGGTCATTACAGAGGGAGTGCTGCACTGTCAGAGAGTCTGTACTGAGGGAGTGCTGCACTGTCAGAGGGGTCAGTACTGAGGAAGTACTGCACTTCCAGAGATTCAGTACTGAGGGAGTGCTGCACTGTCGGAGGGTCGGTACTGAATGAATGCAGCACTGCCAGAGGGTCAGTACTGAGTGAGTGCCACGCTGTCAGAGGGTCAGTGCTGAGGCTGTGCAACACTGTCAGAGGGTCAGCACTGAGGGTGTGCTGCAATGTCAGAGGGTCAGTACTGAGGAAGTGTCACACTGTCAGAGGGTCAGTACTGAGGGAGTGCTGCACTGTCTGAGGGTCAGTACTCTGGGAGTGCTGCACAGTCAGAGAGTCAGTGCTGAGGGAGTGTAGCACTCTCAGAAAGTCAGTACTGAGGGAGTGCCAAACTGTCAGAGGGTCATTACATAGGGAGTGCTGCACTGTCAGAGGGTCAGTACTGAGGCTGTGCAACACTGTCAGAGGGTCAGTACTGAGGGCATGCTGCACTGTCAGATGGTCAGTAATGAGGGAGTGCCACACTGTCAGAGGGTCAGTACTGTGGGAGTGCCACACTGTCAGAGGGTCAGTACTGAGGGAGTGCCACACTGTCAGAGGGTCAGTACTGAGGCTGTGCAACACTGTCAGAGGGTCAGTACTGAGGGCGTGCTGCACTGTCAGATGGTCAGTACTGAGGGAGTGCCACACTGTCAGAGGGTTAGTACTGTGGGAGTGCCGCACTGTCAGAGGGTCAGTACTGAGGGAGTGCTGCACTGTCAGAGGGTCAGTACTGAGGCTGTGCAACACTGTCAGAGGGTCAGCACTGAGGGTGTGCTGCAATGTCAGAGTGTCAGTACTGAGGAATTGTCACACTGAGAGGGTCAGCACTGAGGGAGTTCTGCACTGTCAGAGGGTCAGTACTGAGGGAGTGCCACACTGTCTGACCATCAGTACTGAGCGAGTGTCACACTGTCTGAGGGTCAGTAATGTTGGTCTGCTACACTGCCAACGGTGTAGTACTGAGGGAGTGCTGCACTGTCAGAGGGTCAGTACTGAGGGACTGCTGCACTGTCAGATGGTCAGTACTGAGGGAGTGTCACACTGTCAGAGTGTCAGTACTGAGGGTCTGCTACACTGTCAGAGGGTCACGACTGAGGGAGTGCTGCACTGACAGAGTTTCAGTAATGAGGGAGTGTCCCACTGTCAGATGGTCAGTACTGAGGGAGTGTCACACTGTCAGAGCGTCAGTACTGAGGGTCTGCTACACTGCCAGAGGGTCACTACTGAGGGAGTGCTGCACTGTCAGAGTTTTAGTACTGAGGGCGTGCTGTACTGTCAGAGGGTCAGCACTGAGGGAGTGTCACACTGTCAGAGGGTCACTACTGAGGGAGTGCTGCGCTGTCAGAGGGTCACGACTGAGGGAGTGCTGCACTGTCAGAGTTTCAGTACTGAGGGAGTGTCACACTGTCAGATAATCAGTACTGAGGGAGTGTCACACTGTCAGAGGGTCAGTACTGAGGGTCTGCTACACTGCCAGAGGGTCACTACTGAGGGAGTGCTGCACTGTCAGAGTTTCAGTACTGAGGGCGTGCTGTACTGTCAGAGGGTCAGCACTGAGGGAGTGTCACACTGTCAGAGGATCAGTACTGAAGGATTGCCACACTGTCAGAGGGTCATTACTGAGGGAGTGCTGCTCTGTCGGAGCGTCGGCACTGAATGAGTGCTGCACTGCCTGAGGGTCAGTACTGAGGGAGTGCCACGCTGTCAGAGGGTCAGTACTGAGGGAGTGCTGCACTGTCAGAGTGTCCATACGGAGGGAGTGCTGCACTGCCAGAGGGTCATTGATGAGGGAGTGCTGTACTGTCAGTTGGTCATTTCTGAGGGAGTGTTTCCCTTTCAGAGGGATCAGTACTGAGGGATTGCTGCAATGTCAGAGGGTCAGCACTGAGGGAGCGCCAAACTGTCAGAGGGTCAGTACTGAGGGAGTGCTGCACAGTCAGAGTGTCAGTACTGAGGGACTGTGGCACAGTCAGAGGGGTCAGTGCTAAGGTAGTGCCACACTGTAAAGAGGCTCAGTACTGAGGGAGTGCCACACTGTCAGAGGGACAGTATTGAGGTAGTGCTGCACAGTGAAAGGGTCAGCACTGAGGGAGTGCTGCAATGTCCGAGGGCTCAGTATTGAGTGAGTGCTACACTGTCAGAGGGACAGTATTGAGGGAGTGCTGCACAGTGAAAGGGTCAGCACTGAGGGAGTGCTGCAATGTCAGAGGGCTCAGTACTGAGTGAGTGCTACACTGTCAGAGGATCAGAACTGAGGGAGTGCCACACTGTCAGAGGGACAGTACTGAGGGAGTGCTGCATTGTCAGAGTATGAGTACTGAGGTATTGCAACTCTGTCAGAGGATCAGGACTGAGGGAGTGCTGCACAGTCAGAGTGTCAATACTGAGGGAGTGCTGCACTGTTAGAGTTTCAGTACTGAGGGAGTGCTGTACTGTCAGAGTGTCAGCACTGACGGAGTGTCACACTGTCAGAGGATCAGTAGTGAGGGAGTGCCACACTGTCAGAGGGTCAGTACTGAGGGAGTTTCACACTGTCAGATGGTCAGTACTGAGGGTCTACTACATTGTCAGAGGGTCACTACTGAGGGAGTGCTGCACTGTCAGAGGGTCAGCACTGAGGGAGTGCTGCACAGTCAGAGTGTCAATACTGAGGGAGTGCTGCACTTTTAGTGTTTCAGTACTGAGGGAGTGCTGTACTCTCAGAGGGTCAGCACTGAGGGAGTGTCACACTGTCAGAGGATCAGTACTGAGGGAGTGCCACACTGTCAGAGGGTCAGTACTGAAAGATTGCCACACAGTCAGAGGGTCACTCCTGAGGCAGTGCTGCGCAGTCGGAGCGTCGGCACTGAATGAGTGCTGCACTTCCTGAGGGTCAGTACTGAGGGAGTGGCAAACTGTCAGAGGGTCCGTTCTGAGGGAGTGACACACTGTCAGAGGGTCAGTACTGAGGGAGTACCACTCTGTCAGAGGGTCAGAAATAAGGGAGAACCACACTGTCAGAGGGTCAGTATTGAGGGACTGCTGCACTGTCAGAGGGTCAGTACTGAAGCAGTGTCAATCTGAGGGAGTGCTGCAATGTCAGAAGGTCAGGACTGAGGGAGTGCCAAACTGTCAGATGGTCATTACAGAGGGAGTGCTGCACTGTCAGAGGGTCAGTACTGAGGCTGTGCAACACTGTCATAGGGTCATTACTGAGGGCATGCTGCACTGTCAGATGGTCAGTACTGAGGGAGTGCCACACTGTCAGAGGGTCAGTACTGTGGGAGTGCCGCACTGTCAGAGGGTCAGTACTGAGTGAGTGCCACGCTGTCAGAGGGTCAGTACTGAGGCTGTGCAACACTGTCAGAGGGTCAGCACTGAGGGTGTGCTGCAATGTCAGAGGGTCAGTACTGAGGAAGTGTCACACTGTCAGAGGGTCAGTACTGAGGGAGTGCTGCACTGTCTGAGGGTCAGTACTCTGGGAGTGCTGCACAGTCAGAGAGTCAGTGCTGAGGGAGTGTAGCACTCTCAGAAAGTCAGTACTGAGGGAGTGCCAAACTGTCAGAGGGTCATTACATAGGGAGTGCTGCACTGTCAGAGGGTCAGTACTGAGGCTGTGCAACACTGTCAGAGGGTCAGTACTGAGGGCATGCTGCACTGTCAGATGGTCAGTAATGAGGGAGTGCCACACTGTCAGAGGGTCAGTACTGTGGGAGTGCCACACTGTCAGAGGGTCAGTACTGAGGGAGTGCCACACTGTCAGAGGGTCAGTACTGAGGCTGTGCAACACTGTCAGAGGGTCAGTACTGAGGGCGTGCTGCACTGTCAGATGGTCAGTACTGAGGGAGTGCCACACTGTCAGAGGGTTAGTACTGTGGGAGTGCCGCACTGTCAGAGGGTCAGTACTGAGGGAGTGCTGCACTGTCAGAGGGTCAGTACTGAGGCTGTGCAACACTGTCAGAGGGTCAGCACTGAGGGTGTGCTGCAATGTCAGAGTGTCAGTACTGAGGAATTGTCACACTGAGAGGGTCAGCACTGAGGGAGTTCTGCACTGTCAGAGGGTCAGTACTGAGGGAGTGCCACACTGTCTGACCATCAGTACTGAGCGAGTGTCACACTGTCTGAGGGTCAGTAATGTTGGTCTGCTACACTGCCAACGGTGTAGTACTGAGGGAGTGCTGCACTGTCAGAGGGTCAGTACTGAGGGACTGCTGCACTGTCAGATGGTCAGTACTGAGGGAGTGTCACACTGTCAGAGTGTCAGTACTGAGGGTCTGCTACACTGTCAGAGGGTCACGACTGAGGGAGTGCTGCACTGACAGAGTTTCAGTAATGAGGGAGTGTCCCACTGTCAGATGGTCAGTACTGAGGGAGTGTCACACTGTCAGAGCGTCAGTACTGAGGGTCTGCTACACTGCCAGAGGGTCACTACTGAGGGAGTGCTGCACTGTCAGAGTTTTAGTACTGAGGGCGTGCTGTACTGTCAGAGGGTCAGCACTGAGGGAGTGTCACACTGTCAGAGGGTCACTACTGAGGGAGTGCTGCGCTGTCAGAGGGTCACGACTGAGGGAGTGCTGCACTGTCAGAGTTTCAGTACTGAGGGAGTGTCACACTGTCAGATAATCAGTACTGAGGGAGTGTCACACTGTCAGAGGGTCAGTACTGAGGGTCTGCTACACTGCCAGAGGGTCACTACTGAGGGAGTGCTGCACTGTCAGAGTTTCAGTACTGAGTGCGTGCTGTACTGTCAGAGGGTCAGCACTGAGGGAGTGTCACACTGTCAGAGGATCAGTACTGAAGGATTGCCACACTGTCAGAGGGTCATTACTGAGGGAGTGCTGCGCTGTCGGAGCGTCGGCACTGAATGAGTGCTGCACTGCCTGAGGGTCAGTACTGAGGGAGTGCCACGCTGTCAGAGGGTCAGTACTGAGGGAGTGCTGCACTGTCAGAGTGTCAATACGGAGGGAGTGCTGCACTGCCAGAGGGTCATTGATGAGGGAGTGCTGTACTGTCAGTTGGTCATTTCTGAGGGAGTGTTTCCCTTTCAGAGGGATCAGTACTGAGGGATTGCTGCAATGTCAGAGGGTCAGCACTGAGGGAGCGCCAAACTGTCAGAGGGTCAGTACTGAGGGAGTGCTGCACAGTCAGAGTGTCAGTACTGAGGGACTGTGGCACAGTCAGAGGGGTCAGTGCTAAGGTAGTGCCACACTGTAAAGAGGCTCAGTACTGAGGGAGTGCCACACTGTCAGAGGGACAGTATTGAGGTAGTGCTGCACAGTGAAAGGGTCAGCACTGAGGGAGTGCTGCAATGTCCGAGGGCTCAGTATTGAGTGAGTGCTACACTGTCAGAGGGACAGTATTGAGGGAGTGCTGCACAGTGAAAGGGTCAGCACTGAGGGAGTGCTGCAATGTCAGAGGGCTCAGTACTGAGTGAGTGCTACACTGTCAGAGGATCAGAACTGAGGGAGTGCCACACTGTCAGAGGGACAGTACTGAGGGAGTGCTGCATTGTCAGAGTATGAGTACTGAGGTATTGCAACTCTGTCAGAGGATCAGGACTGAGGGAGTGCTGCACAGTCAGAGTGTCAATACTGAGGGAGTGCTGCACTGTTAGAGTTTCAGGACTGAGGGAGTGCTGTACTGTCAGAGTGTCAGCACTGACGGAGTGTCACACTGTCAGAGGATCAGTAGTGAGGGAGTGCCACACTGTCAGAGGGTCAGTACTGAGGGAGTTTCACACTGTCAGATGGTCAGTACTGAGGGTCTACTACATTGTCAGAGGGTCACTACTGAGGGAGTGCTGCACTGTCAGAGGGTCAGCACTGAGGGAGTGCTGCACAGTCAGAGTGTCAATACTGAGGGAGTGCTGCACTTTTAGTGTTTCAGTACTGAGGGAGTGCTGTACTCTCAGAGGGTCAGCACTGAGGGAGTGTCACACTGTCAGAGGATCAGTACTGAGGGAGTGCCACACTGTCAGAGGGTCAGTACTGAAAGATTGCCACACAGTCAGAGGGTCACTCCTGAGGCAGTGCTGCGCAGTCGGAGCGTCGGCACTGAATGAGTGCTGCACTTCCTGAGGGTCAGTACTGAGGGAGTGGCAAACTGTCAGAGGGTCCGTTCTGAGGGAGTGACACACTGTCAGAGGGTCAGTACTGAGGGAGTACCACTCTGTCAGAGGGTCAGAAATAAGGGAGAACCACACTGTCAGAGGGTCAGTATTGAGGGACTGCTGCACTGTCAGAGGGTCAGTACTGAAGCAGTGTCAATCTGAGGGAGTGCTGCAATGTCAGAAGGTCAGTACTGAGGCTGTGCAACACTGTCATAGGGTCATTACTGAGGGCATGCTGCACTGTCAGATGGTCAGTACTGAGGGAGTGCCACACTGTCAGAGGGTCAGTACTGTGGGAGTGCCGCACTGTCAGAGGGTCAGTACTGAGTGAATGCCACGCTGTCAGAGGGTCAGTACTGAGGCTGTGCAACACTGTCAGAGGGTCAGCACTGAGGGTGTGCTGCAATGTCAGAGGGTCAGTACTGAGGAAGTGTCACACTGTCAGAGGGTCAGTACTGAGGGAGTGCTGCACTGTCTGAGGGTCAGTACTCTGGGAGTGCTGCACAGTCAGAGAGTCAGTGCTGAGGGAGTGTAGCACTCTCAGAAAGTCAGTACTGAGGGAGTGCCAAACTGTCAGAGGGTCATTACATAGGGAGTGCTGCACTGTCAGAGGGTCAGTACTGAGGCTGTGCAACACTGTCAGAGGGTCAGTACTGAGGGCATGCTGCACTGTCAGATGGTCAGTAATGAGGGAGTGCCACACTGTCAGAGGGTCAGTACTGTGGGAGTGCCACACTGTCAGAGGCTCAGTACTGAGGGAGTGCCACACTGTCAGAGGGTCAGTACTGAGGCTGTGCAACACTGTCAGAGGGTCAGTACTGAGGGCGTGCTGCACTGTCAGATGGTCAGTACTGAGGGAGTGCCACACTGTCAGAGGGTTAGTACTGTGGGAGTGCCGCACTGTCAGAGGGTCAGTACTGAGGGAGTGCTGCACTGTCAGAGGGTCAGTACTGAGGCTGTGCAACACTGTCAGAGGGTCAGCACTGAGGGTGTGCTGCAATGTCAGAGTGTCAGTACTGAGGAATTGTCACACTGAGAGGGTCAGCACTGAGGGAGTTCTGCACTGTCAGAGGGTCAGTACTGAGGGAGTGCCACACTGTCTGACCATCAGTACTGAGCGAGTGTCACACTGTCTGAGGGTCAGTAATGTTGGTCTGCTACACTGCCAACGGTGTAGTACTGAGGGAGTGCTGCACTGTCAGAGGGTCAGTACTGAGGGACTGCTGCACTGTCAGATGGTCAGTACTGAGGGAGTGTCACACTGTCAGAGTGTCAGTACTGAGGGTCTGCTACACTGTCAGAGGGTCACGACTGAGGGAGTGCTGCACTGACAGAGTTTCAGTAATGAGGGAGTGTCCCACTGTCAGATGGTCAGTACTGAGGGAGTGTCACACTGTCAGAGCGTCAGTACTGAGGGTCTGCTACACTGCCAGAGGGTCACTACTGAGGGAGTGCTGCACTGTCAGAGTTTTAGTACTGAGGGCGTGCTGTACTGTCAGAGGGTCAGCACTGAGGGAGTGTCACACTGTCAGAGGGTCACTACTGAGGGAGTGCTGCGCTGTCAGAGGGTCACGACTGAGGGAGTGCTGCACTGTCAGAGTTTCAGTACTGAGGGAGTGTCACACTGTCAGATGATCAGTACTGAGGGAGTGTCACACTGTCAGAGGGTCAGTACTGAGGGTCTGCTACACTGCCAGAGGGTCACTACTGAGGGAGTGCTGCACTGTCAGAGTTTCAGTACTGAGGGCGTGCTGTACTGTCAGAGGGTCAGCACTGAGGGAGTGTCACACTGTCAGAGGATCAGTACTGAAGGATTGCCACACTGTCAGAGGGTCATTACTGAGGGAGTGCTGCGCTGTCGGAGCGTCGGCACTGAATGAGTGCTGCACTGCCTGAGGGTCAGTACTGAGGGAGTGCCACGCTGTCAGAGGGTCAGTACTGAGGGAGTGCTGCACTGTCAGAGTGTCAATACGGAGGGAGTGCTGCACTGCCAGAGGGTCATTGATGAGGGAGTGCCACGCTGTCACAGGCGTCGGTACTGAGGGAGTGCTGCACTATCAGAGTTTCAGTACTGAGTAAGTGCTGCACTGTCGGAGGTTCAGTACTGAGGGAGTGCTGCAATGTCAGAGGGTGAGTACTGAGGCAGTGTGACACAATCAGAGGGTCTGCACTGAGGGAGTGAGGCAATGTCAGAGGGTCAGGACTGAGGGAGTGCTGCAATGTCAGAGTGTCTGTACTGAGGGAGTGCTGCACTGGCAGAGGGGTCACTATTAAGCGAGTACCACACTGTCAGAGCATCACAAAGTGTGAGTGCTGCACTGCCAAAGAGTCAGTGCTGAGGGAGTGCTGCACTGTCAGCAGTTCAGTCCTGAAGGAGTGCTGCACTGTCAGTGGGTCGGCACTGAGGGTGTGCTGCACAGTCAGAGTGTCAATACTGAGGGAGAGATGCACTGTCAGAGGGTCTGTACTGAGGGTATTCCACACTGTCAGAGAGTCAGTACTGAGGGAGTGTGAAACAATCAGAGGGTCTGCACTGAGACAGTACCACACTGTCAGAGGTCAGTACTGAGGGAGTGTCACACTGTCGGAGGGTCTGTACTGAGGGAGTACTGCACTGTCAGGGTGTCAGTACTGCGGGACTGCTGCACAGTCAGAGGGTCAGTACTGAGGGAGTGTTGCCTTGTCAGAGGGTCAGTACTGAGGGAGTGCCGCAATGTCAGAGGATCAGTCCTGCGGGAGTGCTGCACTGTCAAAGTGTCATTCCGGAGGGAGTGTCACACTGTCAGAGGTTCAGTACTGAGGGAATGCTACACTGCCAGAGCATCAGTACTGTGGGAGTGCTACACTGCCAGAGGATCAGTATTGTGGGAGTTCTGCAATGTCAGAGCGTCAGAACTTGAGGGGGTGCTGCACTGTGAGTGGATCAGTATGGAAAGAGTGCAGCACTGTCAGAGGGTCAGGACGGAGGAAGCACTGTAATGTCAGAGTGTCAGTGCTGAGGGAGTGCTGCACTGTCATGGGGTCAGTACTGAGGGAGTGCCACACTGTCGGAGGGTCAGTACTGAGGGAGTGCTGCACTGTCAGAGGGTCAGTACTGAGGGCGTGCTGCACTGTCAGATGGTCAGTACTGAGGGAGTGCCACACTGTCAGAGGGTCAGTACTGTGGGAGTGCCGCACTGTCAGAGGGTAAGTACTGAGGGAGTGCTGCACTGTCAGAGGGTCAGTACTGAGGCTGTGCAACACTGTCAGAGGGTCAGCACTGAGGGTGTGCTGCAATGTCAGAGTGTCAGTCCTGAGGAAGTGTCACACTGAGAGGGTCAGCACTGAGGGAGTTCTGCACTGTCAGAGGGTGAGAACTGAGGGAGCGCTGTACTGTCAGAGGGTCAGCACTGAGGGAGTGCCACACTGTCAGATGGTCAGTACTGAGGGAGTGTCACACTGTCTGACCATCAGTACTGAGGGAGTGTCACACTGTCTGAGGGTCAGTGATGATGGTCTGCTACACTGCCAACGGTGTAGTACTGAGGGAGTGCTGCACTGTCAGATGGTCAGTACTGAGGGAGTGTCACACTGTCAGAGTGTCAGTACTGAGGGTCTGCTACACTGTCAGAGGGTCACTACTGAGGGAGTGCTTCACTGTCAGAGTTTTAGTACTGAGGGAGTGTCACACTGTCAGATGGTCAGTACTGAGGGAGTGTCACACTGTCAGAGGGTCAGTACTGAGGGTCTGCTACACTGCCAGAGGGTCACTACTGAGGGAGTGCTGCACTGTCAGAATTTTAGGACTGAGGGCGTGCTGTACTGTCAGAGGGTCAGCACTGAGGGAGTGTCACACTGTCAGAGGATCAGTACTGAAGGATTGCCACACTGTCAGATGGTCACTACTGAGGGAGTGCTGTGCTGTCAGAGGGTCACTACTGAGGGAGTGCTGCACTGTCAGAGTTTCAGTACTGAGGGAGTGTCACACTGTCTGAGGGTCAGTACTGAGGGAGTGTCACACTGTCAGAGGGTCAGTACTGAGGGTCTGCTACACTGCCAGAGGTTCACTACTGAGGGAGTGCTGCACTGTCAGAGTTTTAGTACTGAGGGCGTGCTGTACTGTCAGAGGGTCAGCACTGAGGGAGTGTCACACTGTCAGAGGGTCACTACTGAGTGAGTGCTGCGCTGTCAGAGGGTCACTACTGAGGGAGTGCTGCACTGTCAGAGTTTCAGTACTGAGGGAGTGTCACACTGCCAGAGGGTCAGTACTGAGGGAGTGCTGCACTGTCAGAGTTTTAGTACTGAGGGCGTGCTGTACTGTCAGAGGGTCAGCACTGAGGGAGTGTCACACTGTCAGAGGGTCAGTACTGAGGGTCTGCTACACTGCCAGAGGGTCACTACTGAGGGAGTGCTGCACTGTCAGAGGGTCAGCACTGAGGGAGTGTCACACTGTCAGAGGATCAGTACTGAAGGATTGCCACACTGTCAGAGGGTCATTACTGAGGGAGTGCTGCGCTGTCGGAGCGTCGGCACTGAATGAGTGCTGCACTGCCTGAGGGTCAGTACTGAGGGAGTGCCACGCTGTCAGAGGGTCAGTACTGAGGGAGTGCTGCACTGTCAGAGTGTCAATACGGAGGGAGTGCTGCACTGCCAGAGGGTCACTGCTGAGGGAGTGCCACGCTGTCACAGGCGTCGGTACTGAGGGAGTGCTGCACTGTCAGAGTTTCAGTACTGAGTAAGTGCTGCACTGTCGGAGGTTCAGTACTGAGGGAGTGCTGCAATGTCAGAGGGTGAGTACTGAGGAAGTGTGACACAATCAGAGGGTCTGCACTGAGGGAGTGAGGCAATGTCAGAGGGTCAGGACTGAGGGAGTGCTGCAATGTCAGAGTGTCTGTACTGAGGGAGTGCTGCACTGGCAGAGGGGTCATTATTAAGCGAGTACCACACTGTCAGAGCATCACAAAGTGTGAGTGCTGCACTGCCAAAGAGTCAGTACTGAGGGAGTGCTGCACTGTCAGCAGTTCAGTCCTGAAGGAGTGCTGCACTGTCAGTGGGTCGGCACTGAGGGTGTGCTGCACAGTCAGAGTGTCAATACTGAGGGAGAGATGCACGGTCAGAGGGTCTGTACTGAGGGTGTGCTGCACTGTTGGAGGGTCAGTAGTGAGGGTATGCCACACTGTCAGAGAGTCAGTACTGAGGGAGTGTGAAACAATCAGAGGGTCTGCACTGAGGCAGTACCACACTGTCAGAGGTCAGTACTGAGGGAGTGTCACACTGTCGGAGGGTCTGTACTGAGGGAGTACTGCACTGTCAGGGTGTCAGTACTGCGGGACTGCTGCACAGTCAGAGGGTCAGTACTGACGGAGTGTTGCCTTGTCAGAGGGTCAGTACTGAAGGTGTGCCGCAATGTCAGAGGATCAGTCCTGCGGGAGTGCTGCACTGTCAGAGTGTCATTCCGGAGGGAGTGTCACACTGTCAGAGGTTCAGTACTGAGGGAGTGCTACACTGCCAGAGCATCAGTACTGTGGGAGTGCTACACTGCCAGAGGATCAGTATTGTGGGAGTTCTGCAATGTCAGAGCGTCAGAATTTGAGGGGGTGCTGCACTGTGAGTGGATCAGGATGGAAAGAGTGCAGCACTGTCAGAGGGTCAGGACGGAGGAAGCACTGTAATGTCAGAGTGTCAGTGCTGAGGGAGTGCTGCACTGTCATGGGGTCAGTACTGAGGGAGTGCCACACTGTCGGAGGGTCAGTACTGAGGGTGTGCTGGACTGTCAGACGGTCAGTTTGTGGGAGGGCTTCACTTTCAGAGAGTCAGTACTGAGGGAGTGCTGCACTGTCAGAGGGTCAGTACTGAGTGAGTGCTGCACTGTGAGAAGGTCACTACTGAGGGAGTGCTGCGCTGTCAAGGGGGTCAGTAATGAGGGATTCCCGCAATGTCAGAAGGTAAATATGAGGGTAGTGCTGCACTGTCAGAGGGTCATGAATTAGGGAGAGCTACACTGTCAGCGTTTCAGTCTGAGGGATACCTGCATTGTAAGAGAATCATCTCTGAGTGAGTGCCACAATATCAGATGGGCTGAATGGCCTGATTGCTGCTTCCATGTCTTGATTTCTAAGAGGAATATCTGAAATTGTTCAGTACATTTCTGCCACTGCGTCCTTCATAGCCAGCTCAGCAATGATTCCCACATCCAGATTCCAGAGACTGTGTTCCAACAGAGCGTCTTCATTTGGTTATTGAATCTGAAGAGCTTCCACCCTCTTTTCCCAGGGATTGAGTTTTTGTTTTATTCCTCAGCTTCCGTCTGCTCATCCCAAATGAATCCCACTGCCCCACACTCAGCACAGTTGGGTGTTCCCTATTTCTGAGCTTCCCAATGCTAATCCACATTCGGAATGACATCCCCCACTCCGGCAAATCGTATCGCAGGCTAATTGCCTGGGAGAGAGGAGTGCTAAGAGAGGAAATAAAAATCTGAAAATACCTTAGAGTGACATTAAGGGTGAATTGCTAATGAGAGAAACACAGTGAGAATTTGTGCATGGACCCAGAGGCTACAGTGAATGGATGCATTTTGTCAATGCTCATTGGGACAGGGTTGATATGAAATCGTGGAGATGCTCTGTGATACAATTAAATGAATTAGCATATATATAGAGAGAGATGGTTCTGAGTGGTCTGGCCTTCTTACAACCCAATAAATCTCCAAAGACGGTAGAAATGTATCTCAGTTTACCGAATGAGGTCATGGAGGAAGCAACAGGTACACTTGCAAACATTTTCAAATCCCCTCTGACCACAGGAGAGGTGTCGTCGGACTGACCATGTGGTACTGGTATTCAAGAAGGAGCATGGGATATACCAGGCAGCTACAGGCCAGTCAGGCTAATATCGTGGGTGGGACGTCTGTTGGAAGCAATTTTGGGAGATAGAATTAATCAGCATTTAAAGAGACTGGAGTTCATGAAGAACAGTCAGAATTGTGTTGAGGGGAGGTCAGGTCTGACCAATGGGATTGCACTTTTTAAGGAAGTGACCCCATGTGTAAGTAAGTGCAATACTTTCCTGTCGTCTGCTTGGAGGTCAGTAAGGCTTTTATCAGGATCCATATTGGAAACTGATAGTGAACATAAAAGCTCAAGATCCAAGGAATTTGGCGCAGAATGCTGAGTGGCAGGAAGCAGACAGTGATGGCCCAGTTAGAGATCTGTCTGTTCATGTCTCACTGTTGGGGTCTTGCTGATGTGGTTGATAGAAATGATTTAGATTTGAATGGTGGAGGGTTAATCATTGGGTTCATGAATGATATGAAGATTGGTGGGGTGATAAATACTGAGGATGATAGCCTTAGATTACAGAAGGATGTAGATGGCCGTGTCAGATGGACCAATCAGTGGCAACGGGTGAGGTGCCTGAAGACTGGAGGGTGGTGAATGATGTGCCATTATTGAAGTCAGGCTACAAGGAACAGCCATTGAACTATGGAGCTGTGAGCCTGAGGTCAGTGGTGGGTAAGCTGTTGGAGAGCATTCTGAGAGACAATTTACATGCATTTGGAAAAGCAAGGATTGATTTGGGATGGTCAGCGTGGCTTGTGGAAATGGTTTGGGATGGAGGCCACGTCCATTTTAGAAGATTCAGATCTTTTTAAACAATCAGTGAAAAATAACATCACCATGTGTCTTAAACATGGTTTGGAGAAAAACTGTTGTCAATGTATGGTCACTTGATGCTTGGAGACTCTGTAGAAAAGCAGGCACCCAAACAGACCAACGCTGTCGATGCAAGATGCGGTGCACAGGAACATCCAACAAGTCATTTGCAGTTGCTGTCTGTCTCCCTAGAGCAGTCATCATGCGAGATCAGGGTTCAGTCCTAAGAGAAGTAATCTCTCCATTGAACCTTCCTCCATGTTTGTACAGTAATCGTGGTTTTGTGTGTGTATCTCTGTGTGAGAGAGAGACGCAGAGAGCGAGTGTCTGTCCATGTGTGGGAGAGAGAGTGCATGTGTCTGTATCTCTGTGTGTCTGTGTGTGAGAGAAAGGAATTATGTGTTTTTGTACGTGTCTCTCTGAGTGTGTGTTTGTGTGCGTGTGTGTGGGAGGAACATGTATGTGTTTGAGGGAGTGAGAGTGTGTGTTCGAAAGAGAGAGTGTGTGTTTGTGAGAGAGAGAGAGTGTGTGGAATGTGTTTGAGGGAGTGAGAGTGTGTGTATGTTTGAGAGAGTGAGTGTCTGTGAGAGAGAGAGAGAGAGAGAGTGTGTGTGTGTGTGTGTGTGTGTGTGTGTGTAAACTAGCCAATCTTATCAGGTGCCCATGAATATAAAATCCAGCTGCTGTTTCAGGTGAATTGGTCCTTGTGTCTCCAATGACACAAAACCTGGCAGGGTGGCTTAACTGGGGGAGAGTGCTATTCATTCCAGTGGGGATTCATCCAGTAAACCTTCCACATACACTAACATCCCTCTGGAAATGCAGTGACTAGTCCTGCACACAGTGCTCCAGGTACTATGTAATGTCACCATAGTCTTACCAGAGCATGGGACAGCTCCTCATTACAGAGCGGGGTCTGGTGGTGTTTTAATCAGAGGGTCACCAGGGCCCAGCTGAGGGGAGAGGTTGGGAAGGAGAGACCTAAAGAGTAGCTTTAGCTAGTGTGGTAAGCTAACTGACCAGCCAACTGAGCTAACCAACCTCACTCCAGGGGCATGCCGTGTATAACCCAATCATAGCCAGCCTGCACCTCAACATGAGCCAGGAGCAAGGCCATTCGGCCCCCACCCTAACCCAGAAGGGAGAGCACGGGAAGCTGATGAAGGAAACAAGCCCCTCACATGTGGCCTTCTGAAATGGAGCTGGAGGACATGGCAGACCTGGCCTGCTGTTTGCTTCCCCGAGACTGGCCTGCTCCACCTTACAGTGAGAGACTGAGGGGAATCTCGAGGAGATTTCACTTCTCACTGAGAGGCTGCAACTCCAATCCAAATCAGGCTGGTTCCCTCCGAGACTCACGGAAGAGTGCAGCACTCTACAGATCAGGGCCTTGTGGAGTCATAACCTCCAGTGTGTGGGCCAAGAGCTGGGAGGTAGTGTTAAGAACATAAGACTATCCGGAATAGGAACAGGAGGAGACCATTCAGCCCCTCGAGCCTGCTCTACTATTCAATAGAATTGTGAATGATTTAGCATTGATTTGGGAGCTGAAACCCGGACAGGACAGAGACAGAGAATCAAATTCTGCTGCCATGAGGAGCGCGCGCACACACACACACACACAGACACACACACACAAAAAAAAATTGTGGGATTCAGGCCGTCTGTGGGAACGGGGAGAGACAAAGGAGCAAAATGCTAGAGAGGGATCTGATACCACAGATTTCACTCCTTCCCTCTCTCTCTCTGCAGCTCTCACGTCTATTTTTGTTTTCCCAGTTCTCTCTCCCACATTTTTCCTTCAATCCCTATCTCTCAACATCCTTCACATCTCTGTCCTGTTTACATTTCCCAGTAGATTCCCTTCCTCCTTTATCACCTCACCAGATTTTTCAGGAATGCTTAATCAGTCAGTCTTTCACAAAACTAACACCTTGCTCATCTCTCTCTGCATCTGTCTCTCAGCTCTGTGGGATCTTGCTATTTCTGTCTGTACATCACTCTAGCAACATCACAGCCCCCACTACCACCCCACTCTCTCAGCACTATCTCTCTGATGTTGTAACTCCTCTCTCTCTCTGTGTCCTATATCTCTCCCTGGGATTTCTGTTTTGCTGTCTGCCTGAAATTCTCTCCCTGTCTTTCTCTCCCCATTTTCATCTTGTATCTGTCTGACATTGTATTTCTCTTCCTGGAGTTTCACTCTCTCTCTCTCTCTCTCTCTCTCTCTCTGTCTCTGTCCTCCTCTTTCTCAGTTCTTCTCACTTCCTCTACCCCCCCCCCCTCTGCCTGCCTGTCTTTCTCTTGTTCTCTCCCTCCCTCTCACTGTCTGTCCATCCATCTCTCTTTCTCTCTTGTAGTATCTCTCCCTCTTTCTCCCTGGACCCCTCTGCTCTGTCCCAGTGACAGGGGGAAGGGGTATTGGGAAGAGCTTGCCTCAGTGCCTGGTCTCTCCCAGGTTTTAACCCAACTGTGGGGCGGGGGTGACTGGAAGGAACATGAAGTACTTTGTTGAATGAGTCTGAAATAAAGAAAAAGAGAAAGAGAAAGGGAGAGTGACAAAAAGAGAGCGGGACTTGGAGAGAGTGGATATGGAGAAAGTGGAGAGAGAGAAATGGGCAATAAGAGTCAAGGAGGTGGAGAGAGAAAAGGACAGAGTGAGAGAGACAGGGAGAGAGAGAGAGCGAGAAGGGCATATATTGAGGGAGAAGGACAGTGTGTGTACTTGGCAATGGTTTCAGAGTGGGATCTTGCTGTGCATTACAGCAGTCAGTCAAAAGGCGAGTTAGTCCCTTCACTATGTCCTCCAGCCCAGGGGCTGTGAGTCTGCATGGGAAGGGGGAGAGTGGGAGACAAGGAGAGAGTGGGACAGCCAGAGACAGGGGGAGGGTTTGATGGGGTTTTCGGGTTGGTGGGGAAAGGAGGGGCTGTTGTCAGAGAGAGATGGAGAGAGGGATAGCATGTGATGCAAATTCTGAGACAGGGTGGAGAAGAGGTCTCCACAGGAAGGATAGTCAATGAGGCCATTCATGGGCCAATCCTGAAGATCCTGAACCGGACCAGGATCATTTAAAGGGTGAGGGGGAATGATGGGCAGAAAGGACTCCATCTGTGATGGAAACCTTCTGTAATTTTCGGACTGGGATCTTGCTGTACATTAAAATAGTCCCAGGCAAGTCAGTCAACCCAGATTCGTTTACCGGTGTGAGAAAGTGTGGACTGCAGATGTTGGAGAGTCAGAGTTACAAAGTGAGGAGCTGGGGAAGCACAGCAGGTCAGGCAGGAGGGTCGATGTTTCCGGCCTAACCTGCTGGGCTTTTCCAGCTCCACAATTTTCCACTCATTTCCCTCTGCCCCAGGGAGTGCGGCTCACAGCAATGTTGGGGGGACAGCAAAATATTTGAGGGGGGAACAGTTGGTAAGGTAGGTATTTGAGAGGGAAGGTATTTGGAGAAGGGAATAAATTTGGGAGGAGAGTTAAAATAAGGGGCAAATCTTTTTAGGGGGGTCAAAATTGGGTGAGCACTTTCAGGTCTGAAATAAAGAAAAAGAGAAAGGGAGGGTGAGAAAAAGAGAGAGAGGTAGAGTGAGTGGGGATGGAGAAGGGGGATGAGAGAAAGATGGGGCAGAGACAGGCAGTGAGAGAGAAGGTGTGAGAGAAAGGCAGATTGAGAGAAAGAGACAGACAGGGAGAGAGAAGGACAAAGAGAGAAGGGGAAGTCAGACTGAGACAAACAGGCGTTGAAGCATGGACAGACTAAAGGGGTGACACTCAGTATTCCAGTTGGTTCCAGCTCTCTCTCTCTCAATGGTTTTTCACACTCTCTCTCTCCCATGCTCCTGGGGTTCCCTTCAGCTTGTCTCTCTCCCTCTCTCTCTCTCCCTCTCTCTGGATGGTGAGCTGGTCCCTGTCCCTTGCCATGTTGGTCACCTCAGAAAGCCTCCAGAAAATTCAAGAGATCAGTCTGCAGGTGATCCCTAGTTTTGTTCATTTGTGGATTGTTTCCCAGAACTTTCTATACTTCTGGCCAATTCGGAGAATCAGTTAATAGTTTGAAGCGTTGCTAATCATTTGGATGGCTTGTTCCCGTTAGTTTCTTTGTGTAGCAGGACCCGGTACCTTCCTGTCTGGGCCCTCCTTTGTTTGGTGGAGACGTTATTAGGGATATGTCTGCCCAGGGGAACTGTTGCCTTTTACATTATGCTGATGGTATAACCATCTGGCTGCTGTCTGGCTTTTGTGATTTGGGAGTATAACTTGTCCAATATACCCAGCATCTCTTGGCTGTCTACCTGCGTTTTAGCAAGGAGACCGCAACATTTCACCCATTCCCCCTCCCCCACCCAGTCTTTTGTATAGAAAGAAGCTTATACAATGAATTACAAACCTAATTTTAAAAGATGGTTAATTTTGTTGTCAGAGTAGCCTGATGTTTGAGCGAAAGCCATTTTGTACATTGGTCAAGCTGATTGTCATATGGCTGATAAGTGATATCATAGTAATCCCTACAGAGCAGAAACAGGCCCTTCAGCCCATCGAGTCCACAATGATTCTCTGAAGAGAATCCAACTCAGATCCATCCCCTGATGATATCCCTGAAACCCTACATTTCCCATGGCTATTCCAGCTAACCTGAATATCCCTCGACACTACGGGCAATCTGTCAAAAATGCCCACCATTGAACAGTGGGAGAAACCCATACAGATGCAGGGAGAATGTACAAACTCCACACAGACAGTCGCTCAGGAGTGGAATCAAACCCAGGTCTCTGGCGATGTGAGGTGACAGTGCTAACCACTGAATGACTGTGGCTCTCCTAACTGTTTCGACAAAACATATTCCGTTCTGAGAAACCATACAGAATTGTGATGCATCGCCAACATCCGGTGAGCAGAATAAATGCAAGTGAATGAGACCTCCTGGCTCAAACTCCAGGAATTCCTTCCCGAAGGACATTGTGCGTCCACCACCTGCAACAGTTCAAGGAGGCAGCTCACCACCAAAACCAGCTCCCGAGCAGCTACGGACAGGCAATCAATACTGGGCCCAGCCAGGAACACTCAAACACTGCAAATGAATGAAACTAAGGTGATCACACGGGGAGTTCCATCGACCTTCCAGCCCCTGAGGGTGTGTCCAGGCATTATTCACCATGATCGCATACATCTGTTACAGCCTGCAATCCTAACCACCGGTATTCCGAGATATATCAAGGTGAGTGAAGTTCGGACCACAGCTGATGTGAGAGGAGACGAATTCGTTAATGACAGGCGATGGGAATGCCGTGGTATGACGTGTTCCTTCACATTTACGTAAGTGTGGTCCCTCAGAGGGCTGAGTGGCCTGGTGGACAAAGTCACAGGGTGATTAATTTAGTTTGTTTGTCAGCATCCAGTCCGTGTATGACAGACTGTCGGTGCATCTGTGTTTGAGACAGGATCAAACAGAGTGGTCTGTTTGGTGCTGCCCACCAGCTGGGTGCCTGGAATGACTGTAGTTTATGGAGTGAGACCATTAGCTGTCTGACACTGGGTAACCACAGGATTCATGGCCTCTGAGTTCGGCTGTGGGTCATGGCTGGGGCCAAAAGGTGCAGTTACCTGGGAAAACAGCAGTGGGAATTCCCATCCGTGGGCGGATGTGGATGTGTCAGTGTGGGGCCTGTCGTTATTTCCCTGGGGAGGTAGAATTCCAAAGGCACACACTATCCCATTCTGGAAGGAGCCCTACAGTATGGAAACAGGCCATTTGGCCCAACAAGTCCTCACCGACCTGCTGAAGAGTAACCCACCCAGAGCCATTCTCCCAACCCAATACTTAGCCTGGACGAAGGCACCTCGCACTATGGACAATTTAGCATGGCCAATTCATCTGATCTGTACATTTTTGGATTGTGGGAGGAAACCGGAGCACCCAGAGGAAACCCAGACACAGGGAGAATGTGCAAACTCCACACAGACAGTCACCCGAGGCTGGGGTCGGACATGGGTCCCTGGCGCTGTGAGGTAGCAGTGCCGAACAATGAGACACTATGCCAGCCCAACTGAGTTTGTATGTTCTCCCCATGTCTGCGTGGGTTTCCTCTGGGTGCTCCGGTTTCCTCCCACAACCCAAAGATATGCAGGTCAGGTAAATTAGCCATGCTCAATTGACTATAGTGTTCATGGATGTGTAAGTAAGTTGCATTAGTCAGGGTTTAATGTAGAGTCAAAGGGTAGGGGAATGAGTTTGGGTGGAATAATCTTCAGAGGGCCAGTGGACTTGTTGGGCCGAAGGGCCTGTTTCCACAGAGGAGGGATTCTATGATAATATGACCGCTGAGGCACACGACTAATCACAGGCCTCCAGTCTGACTGTTACCCTCTACTTCCTACCAACAAGCCAATTGTGTACCCAGTTTGCTAACGGACCCTGGATTCCATGCGATCTAACCTTCCAGAGCAAGGTACCATGTGGAATCTTATCAAAGGCCTTACTGAAATCTGTAGAGTCTACATGCACTGGCCTGCTCTCGTCAACCTTCCTGATCACTTCATCAAAGAACGCTGACAAATTTGTGAGGCATGGTCTCCCACACACAAGGCTATGCTGACTACTCCCAATCAAATGCTGTATTTACAAATGCATAGCATCTTCTCAAGTAACTTACTTACCACGGATGTTAGGCTTACTGATTTGTAGTTCCCAGGTTTTCCTTTGCAGCCCTTCTCGAATAAGGGCACAACATTTAGGGAGGAATGAAGGGCTACGGGGAGAATGCAGGTAAGTGGAGTTGAAATGCCCATCAGCCATGATTAAATGGCAGAGTGGACTCGATGGGTCGAATGGCCTTACTTCCACTCCTATGTCTTATGGTGTTATGGTCGAACGTTTGCTGCCCTCCAAAATCTGGCACCTCACCCGTGGCTAACGGTGATGCAAAAACATCAGGCAGGGACCACACAATTTCTTCTCTCGCATTTTGCAGTGCTGTTGGATATATTTGGTCAGGACCAGAAGATTTATCCACATTCATTAATTCTAATACATTCAACACTTCCTGTACTGTGATATGGACTGTCCCCAAGAGATCATCACTAACTTCCCCAAGTTCCTAAGCCTTCATGTCCTTCTCCACGGTCAACACAGAGGAGAAATAACTCCTGCGATTCTGCATATACATGTCTATGAAGGGACCTATTCTCTCTCTAGTTATTTTTTTTCCTTTAATATACTTCAAGAATCTCTTTAGATTCACCCAAATCTTCTCAGCCAAGGTCATCTGCCCTCCTGATTCCCTTCTTCAGTAAACTCTTGTATCCCCTCTGTATCCCCAGGTATTCCCTTGACCCCAGCTGCCTGTACCTGAGACATGCCTGCTTTTTTTCTGGTTAAAGCCTCAATGTCTCTTGTCATCCAGGGTTGCTTATTCCTGCCAACCTTGCTCTTCACACTCACAGGAACGGACAGATCTTGAACTGTAGCTGTCCCACATTTAAAGAACTTCCACCTACCAGAGGTCCCGTTGCCTGCAAACAAACTTCTCAAACCAACTCCTGCAAGCTTCTGGTTAACTCCGTCAAAATGTGCTTTACCCCAAGGTAGAACTAGCACCTGGGGAACATTTTGTCTCACTCCACAATAATTACAATATTAATAGAACTGTGGTCACTGGTTCCAAGTGCTCCCCCACTGTCACCTCACTGCGAACATTCTGGTTGGGTTGTTTACCTTGTTTTTATAAATAACTGGACAACACCATCCTCATCTCAATGTTAATTTGTGAGACTTTATCTTTCCATGTGAAGGAATGGGACCCAGAAATCTCCATTTAATCTGGCTCCCATCAAAATTCCCAGGAACAGTGCTGCCCAGGTTATCAGTGTTCCCAGTTAACTACAGCAAGACATAGAAAGAATTCAAAGTGAATCTTCACTGAAACGGTTCTCATGTAAACATCCCAGGTGAGTTTGAGAATGGACTTAGATCTGGAGGAAAGCTTCCTCGAAGTGCGTCCATCTAATCTTCTAGAGATTGACAGTACATAGTGTTCACTCAATGCTGTCCCAAACAAATACACAAATGACAGCCTTAAATATTAATACTTCCATCTCACTGACCTGATCTGGGACAGATGGGTCAGGGAGGGGGAGATTGCATTGGTAGGTGGGGATCAATCAGGGAGGGGGAGTGTTGGAAAGAGATGATCCAGGGATGGGATGATTACTGTGTTGGGTCGGAATGAGTTAAGGAGAGGCAGATTGATGAGTTCTGATGAGATTAGTCAGGGAGGGGGTGAATTATTGTTGGGTAGGGATCATTCAGGGAAGGGGAGATTACAGTGTTGGGTAGGTATCAGTCAGGGAGGGGGAGATTGCAGTGCTGCATAGGGAGCAGTCATGGAGCGGGAGATTGCAGCGTTGTGCAGGATCAGTCAGGGAGGGGTGAGTGCAGTGTTGGGTAGGGATCTGTAAGGGAGGGGGAGATTACAGTGTTGGGAAGGATCAGCCAGGAAGGGGGTGATTGCAGTGTTGGGTAGGGATCAGTCAGGGAGGGGGAGATTGCAGGATTGGGTTGTGATCAGTCAGGGAGGGGGTGATTGCAGTGTTGGGGAGGGATCAGTCAGGGAGGGGGTGAGTGCAATGTTGTGTACGGATCAGTCAGGGAGGGGAGATTGTCGGGTTGGGTTGGGATCAGTCGTGGGGGAGATTGCAGTGTTGGGTAGGGATCAGTCAGGGAGAGGGTGAGTGCACTGTTGGGTAGGGATCAGTCAGGGAGGGGGTGAATGCAATGCTGGCTAAGGAACAGTCATAAAGGGGGCGGTTACAATGTTGGGTAGGCTCAGTCAGGGAGTGGAGTTTGCAGTGTTGGGTAGCGATCATTCATGGAGGGGGTGATTGCAATGCTGGATAAGGATCAGTCAGGGAGGGGGAGATTGCAGTGTTGTGAAGGGATCAGTCAGGGAGGGGGAGATTGCAGTGTTGTGAAGGGATCAGTCAGGGAGGGGGAGATTGCAGTGTTGTGTAGGGATCAGTCAGGGAGGGGGAGATTGCAGTGTTGGGTAGGGATCAGTCAGGGAGGGGGAGATTGCAGTGTTGTGTAGGAATCAGTCAGGGAGGGGGAGATGGCAGTGTTGTGTAGGGATCAGTCTGGGAGGGGGAGATTGCAGTGTTGGGTAGGGATCAGTCAGGGAGGGGGAGATTGCAGTGTTGGGTAGGGATCAGTCAATGAGGGGAGGATTGCAGTGTTGGGTAGGGATCAGTCAGGGAGGGGGAGATGGCAGTGTTGTGTAGGGATCAGTCTGGGAGGGGGAGATTGCAGTGTTGGGTAGGGATCAGTCAATGAGGGGAGGATTGCAGTGTTGGGTAGGGATCAGTCAGGGAGGGGGAGATTGCAGTGTTGTGTCGGCATCAGTCAGGAAGAGTGTGAGTGCAGTGTTGGATAGGGATCAGTCAGGGAGGGGGTGATTGCTGTGTTTTTTTGGGATCAGTCAGCGAGGGGGAGATTACAGTGTTTGGTAGGATCAGCCAGGGAGGGGAAGATTGTCGTGTTGCGTCGGGATCATTCAAGGAGGTGGCGATAACAGTTTTGGGTAGGGATTAGGCAGGGACGAGGAGATTGCATTGTTGGGTAGGGATCAGTCACGGAGGGGGTGATTAGCGTGTTGGGTAGGGATCAGTCAGGGAGGGAGAGATTGCAGTGTTGGGTAGGGATCAGACAGGGATGGGGAGATTACAGTATTTGGTAGGGATCTGTCACGGAGGGGGTGATTACTGTGTTGGGTAGGGATCAGTCAGGGAGGGAGAGATTGCAGTGTTGGGTAGGGATCAGACAGGGAGGGGGAGATTGCAGTATTGGGTAGGGATCAGTCGCGGAGGGGGTGATTACCGTTTTGAGTAGGGATCAGTCAGGGAGGGGGAGATTGCAGTGTTGGGTATGGATCAGTCAGGGAGGGGGTGATTGCAGTGTTGATTATGGATCAGTCAGGGTGGGGGAGATTGCAGTGTTGTGTAGGGATCAGTCAGGGAGTGGGTGATTGCCGTGTTAGGTAGGGATCAGACAGGGAGGGGGAGATTGCAGTTGGGCATGAATCAGTCAGTGAGGGGGAGATTGCAGTGTTATTTAGGGATCAGTCAGGGAGGGGGTGATTACCGTGTTAGGTCGGGATCAGACAGAGAGGGGAAGATTGCATTGGTAGGTGGGGATCAATCAGGGAGGGGGAGTGTTGGAAAGAGATGATCCCCGGATGGGATGATTACTGTGTTGGGTCGGAACGAGTTAAGGAGAGGCAGAGTGATGAGTTCGGATGAGATTAGTCAGGGAGGGGGTGAATTATTGTTGGGTAGGGATCATTCAGGGAGGGGGAGATTGCAGTGTTGGGTAGGTATCAGTCAGGGAGGGGGAGATTGCAGTGCTGCATAGGGAGCAGTCATGGCGCGGGAGATTGCAGTGTTGTGCAGGGATCAGTCAGGGAGGGGTGAGTGCAGTGTTGGGTAGGGATCTGTAAGGGAGGGGGAGATTACAGTGTTGGGTAGGGATCAGTCAGGGATGGGGAGATTGCAGGGTTGGGTTGTGATCAGTCAGGGAGGGGGTGATCGCAGTGTTGGGTAGGGATCAGTCAGGGAGAGGGTGAGTGCAATGATGTGTAGGGATCAGTCAGGTAGGGGAGATTGTAGGGTTGGGTTGGGATCAGTCGTGGGGGAGATTGCAGTATTGGGTAGGGATCAGTCAGGGAGGGGGTGAATGCAATGCTGGGTAAGGATCAGTCATAAAGGGGGAGGTTACAATGTTGGGTAGGCTCAGTCAGGGAGTGGAGTTTGCAGTGTTGGGTAGCGATCATTCATGGAGGGGGTGATTGCAATGCTGGGTAAGGATCAGTCAGGGAGGGGGAGATTGCAGTGTTGTGAAGGGATCAGTCAGGGAGGGGTAGATTGCAGTGTTGTGTAGGGATCAGACAGGGAGGGGGAGATTGCAGTGTTGTGAAGGGATCAGTCAGGGAGGGGGAGATTGCAGTGTTGTGTAGGGATCAGTCAGGGAGGGGGAGATTGCAGTTTTGGGTAGGAATCAGTCAGGGAGGGGGAGATTGCAGTGTTGTGTAGGGATCAGTCAGGGAGGGGGAGATTGCAGTGTTGTGTAGGGATCAGTCAGGGAGGGGGAGATTGCAGTGTTGGGTAGGGATCAGTCTGGGAGGGGGAGATTGCAGTGTTGTGTAGGGATCAGACAGGGAGGGGGAGATTGCAGTGTTGGGTAGGGATCAGTCTGGGAGGGGGAGATGGCAGTGTTGTGTAGGGATCAGTCAGGGAGGGGGAGATTGCAGTGTTGGGTAGGGATCAGTCTGGGAGGGGGAGATTGCAGTGTTGTGTCGGCATCAGTCAGGGAGAGTGTGAGTGCAGTGTTGGATAGGGATCAGTCAGGGAGGGGGTGATTGCTGTGTTTTTTGAGATCGGTCAGCGAGGGGGAGATTACAGTGTTGGGTAGGATCAGCCAGGGAGGGGAAGGTTGTCGTGTTGGGTCGGGATCAGTCAAGGAGGTGGCGATAACAGTTTTGGGTAGGGATTAGGCAGGGACGAGGAGATTGCATTGTTGGGTAGGGATCAGTCACGGAGGGGGTGATTACCTTGTTGGGTAGGGATCAGTCAGGGAGGGAGAGATTGCAGTGTTGGGTAGGGATCAGACAGGTTGGGGGAGATTGCAGTATTGGGTAGGAATCAGTCACGGAGGGGGTGATTACCGTGTTGGTTAGGGATCAGTCAGGGAGGGGGAGATTGCAGTGTTGGGTATGGATCAGTCAGGGAGGGGGTGATTGCATTGTTGTGTATGGATCAGTCAGGGTGGGGGTAATTGCCGTGTTGTGTAGGGATCAGTCAGGGAGGGGGTGATTACAGTGTTAGGTAGGGATCAGACAGGGAGGGAGAGATTGCAGTGTTGTTTAGGGATCAGTCAGGGAGGGGGTGATTACCGTGTTAGGTCGGGAAGAGACAGGGAGGGGGAGATTGCAGTTGGTCAGGGATCAGTCAGTGAGGGGGAGATTGAAGTGTTGAGTAGGGATCAGTCAGGGAGGAGGTGAGTGCAGTGTTGTGTAGGGATCAGTCAGGGAGGGGGAGATTGCAGTGTTGGGTAGGGATCAGTCAAGGAGGGGGTGAGTGCAATGTTCTGTAAAGATAGAGGGAAATCAGGAGGGCAAAGAGGGGACATGAGATTGCTTTGGCAAGTTGTGTTAAGTAGAACCCAAAGTGTTTTTACAAATGCATAAAGGACAAAAGGGTCACGCAGGAGAGAATAGGGCCCCTCAATGATCAAGACCGCCTGCACGTGGAGCTGCAGGAGATGGGGGAGAAACTGAACAAGTATTTCCTGTAGAGAAGGACCAGGAAGAAATAGAATAGAATGATGGTTTGGGAAATTGCATTGGGAAAATAGATGATGTCATCTTCTAAAACATCTATATTACAGAGGAGGAGGTGCTGGATGTCCTGAAACTGTCAAAGGGGGATAAATCCCTAAGACCTGATCAGCTGTATATGAGAACTCTATGGGAAGCTAGAGAAGTGATTGCTGGGCCACTTCGTGAGATATGTTTGTAACCAATAGTCACAGGTCAGGTACCAGAAGACTGGAGGTTGGCAAACGTGGTGCCACCTCTTAAGAAGGCTGGCAAGGAAAAGCCAGGGAACTACAGACTGGTTCGCCTGACGTCAGTCATGGGCACGTTGAAGGATGGATACATGAGGGACAGGACTTACATGTATTTAGAAAGGCAATGTCTAATTGGGGATAGTCAGCATTGCTTTGTCCGTGGGAAATCATGGCTCAAAATATTGAGTTTTTTGAAGAAGTAACAAAAGGATTGATGAGGGCAGAGCAGTGGATGTGAGTGATCTGGACTTCAGTAAGGTGTTCGAAATGTTTCCACATGGGAGATTGGAGAGCAAGAATAGATCTCATGGAATACAGGGAAAACCAGCCAATTGGATACAAAACTGGCTCAAAGGCAGAAGACAGAGGGTGGTTGTGAAGGGTGTTCTTTTCAGACTGGAGACCTGTGACCAGTGGAGTGCCACAAGGATCGGTGCTGTGTCCACTACTTTCTATTAATCATATAAATGATTTGGGTGTGAACACAGCAGGTATAGTTAGTAAGTTTGCAGATGACACCAAAATTGTAGTTGTAGTGGACAGTGAAGAATGTTACTTCACATTACAACAGGATGGTGAACTGATGGGCCAATGGGCTGAGGAGTGGGAGATGGAGCTTAATTTAGATAAATGGAAGGTGCTACATTTTGGAAAAGCAACTATTCGCAGGACTGATACACTTAATGTTAAAGACCCAGGGAGTGTTTCTGAACAAAGCGACCTTGGAGTCTCTTTGTTCCTTGAAAGGAGAATTGTGGGTCGATAGGTTAGTGAAGAAGGTGTTTGGTATGCTTGTGTTTACTGATCAGGACATTAAGTGGAGGAGTTGGGAGGTCATGTTGTGGCTATACAGGACATTGGATAAGCCAGTTTTGGAATATTGCGTGAAATTCTTGTCTCCTCCCTCTCGGAAGGATATTGTGTAAATTGAAAGGGCTCAGAAAAGATTTTCAAAGAGGCTGCCAGGGTTGGAGGATTTGAGCTACAAGGAGAGGTTAAATGGGCTGGGCCTGTTTTCCCTGGAATGTCTGAAGCTGAGGGGTAACCCATATGGATGTTTATAAAACCATGAGAGGCATGGATAGGATTAACAGACAAAGTCTTTTCCCTGGGGTGGGGTAGTCCAGAACTGGAGGGCCTAGGTTCAGGATGAGAGGGGAAAGATATAAAAGGAACGTAAGGAACAACGTTTTGATGTGGAGGGTGTTGCGTGTATGGAATGACCTGCCAGATGAAGTGGTGGAGACTGGTACAATTACAGCATTTAAAAGGCATCTGGATGGGTATACGAACATGAAGGGTTGAGAGGGATTTGGGCCAAGTGCTGGCAAATGTGATGAGATTATGTTAGGATATGTGGGTGGCATGAACGAGTTAGACCAAAGGTCCTGTTTCTGTGCTGTACAACTCTATTACTGTAAATGTTTTGTACTGTCCATTTCCAACCAGACACTTCACTGTTTGCCTTGTTTATCTTGGTCAGTTCTCCTCTCAAACACATGTCAATGGCTTTGGTTGTGATTGTTGGGTGTGCTTTATGGTCACTTTAAAAATCCATCATCTCACTGAATTCCACTACACTACAATTTCCCAGAGGAAATCTCAGTGGGACATTACTCCTTCCAAAAGCGTCATCACCCAACGGTCCATCTGAGATAGTCACCTCCCTGGCCGTTTACACAACGTGTTATTCAAAGAAACACTGACACAAACATTCAAAGAGGAGTTCGGAGAACATCACTTTTGCCGATGTGACTGTCCCAGATTATACAAAGACTGAAGTCTCCCAGAATTATCACAGTGCCTTTGCATTACACAGGAATACATTGGAATGTGTAACAGGGTTGAGCAATGAAATGCTGTTAGGCAGCCTCTAAACTGTTCTCCTGCTTGTGTGTTTGACACGTGTTACCCAGAATCTGCATTCAGACTGATTCAGCTTTGTCATCTGAGGCCAAATGCTTTCTGTGTAATGCCTTTGTTACCCATTACTGTCAGGGTTACCCATCCTGCACTCCCTGAGACCTCTCAAGGATGTGTCCAATAAAATATTCATGTTCCACCTTTTGTTCACCCTGTCACCACTAAATCTCATTTATCTCTGTGCCACAGTCCATCCACATTATTGCAGAGACTTTACCCAGTCCAAAAAAAGAACATGCTCTTTCCACAATTTCTTGTCACAGTCCAATTCACTGATGTACAGTTTCAGGTAAACTCTGTCTCTTCCTGTACCTTTCTGCTTGTCTTCAGCTTCATTGCCATTTCTCTTTGGATTTGGAAAGCTCCTTTCACCTGAACCCTGGCCCTGCATCCTCTCTGTCAGTTTAAAGTCCTGCCCATAACCTTACCGACATGATTGGCCAGGACACTGCTCCCAGCAGTGTTGTGTTTAATTCACTCATGTGATGTTACTGTCTCTGGCTGGCCAGCATCGCATGCCCACCCCGAGCTGCCCTTGAGCTGAGTGCCTTGCTGGATCATTACAGAGAGCAGTTTAGAGTCAACCCCATCGCTCTGGGTCTGGATCATGTGGAGGCCACACCCGCTGTGTATAATAGATTTCCTTCCTAAAAGGATATTAAGCAGTTAGATGGGTTATACTGGACACCGGCATTAATACTTGATTGAACAGTCGGGTGAGAATAGCACGAGTCCATCACATGTCCCACTCGTAGCTCACCTGACACTGAGTACTGATCCCCATGCACCATGAATCCCAACCCTTTCATCATGTCCATTGTGTGATCCTGATACCTTCCTCCACTCTGGTGATATCACTCAGTATCTCTCCATGTGGTATCCCTCACTGTGTGGGTCTAATTGCTGCCTCTGTCAGCGTCTCTCACACTTGCAGCTACTCCAGATCCTGAGTCAACAGAATTCCCCATTCCAGAGACACAGCAGCACAGGCCAGGTATGGAGACTGGGATTTTCCAGATCTCTGTGGGACTCAGTGCCATTCTCCATGTGTAAGCCTCGCTGCATCAGTCTAATTTCCCATTCTGTCTGTTTCTCTGTCTCCTGTAGGTCATCAGGATGTTCCTGTCTCAGCCGAATTCCTAACTCGTGTCTCATCCATAACCACATCAAAGACGATTGGTCAGTCAGAGAGAGATGGAGAGGGAGGTCTGGAGCCTTCAGTAAATCCTGCAGCCGGTAAGATCACTTACAGTAAACAGCAGAGGGAGGGGTTAGTGACCTTGTGTATTCAGACCTGGAAGACAGGACATAGACACACAGCTGGGCAAGGTACAGCAACATTCTCGGCTTCATTCACATCATCTTGTGAGCGACCTGCTCTCACCTCTTCTGTACTGGTCCTCACTGAGACATCTCTCTCTGACTCTCTCTCTCTCTCCGTCTCTCTCACACCCTCACTCTCATTCTTTCTTTCTCACCCTCTCCTTCTCTCTCACCCCGTCACTCACTCTCCACCCAAACGGTCGCTCTCACCCGACTTCTCTCTCCTTCGCGCCCCTCTCTCTCTCATCCCTCTGTCACTGGATCGCCCTCTGTCTCTCCCTATCATGCTCTGCCTCCTCGCTATCTATCTTTCTCTCTCTCTCACTCTCTCTATCTCTCTCGTCCCCTTCTCTTGCGCTCTCTCGCTCTCAGACTCTCTGCCTCATTTCCGTCCCCTCCCTCCCGCTCATTTGCACCTCTCTCTCTCTCTCTCTTGCCCCCCTTTGCCCCCCCCTCTCGCTCGCCCCCTCTCTCGCTCGCTCACCCCTCTCTCTCACCCCTCTCTCTCACCCCCTCTCATTCTCAACCCATCTCTCTCTCACCCTCTCTCTCTCCCCACGTCTCACTCTCTTCCCCTCTCTCTCGGCCCCTCTTGTGCTCTCTTCCCCCTCTCTCACTCCACCTCTCTCACTCACCCCCTCTCCCTTTCTCTCCCCCACCCCCTCTCTCCCCTCTCCCCTTCTCTCCCCCTCTCTCACCCCCTTTCTCTCGCCCCCTCGCTCTCATTCCCCCTCTCACCCTCTCCCCTTTCTCTCCCTCCTCTCTCTCCGTCCTCTCTCTCTCCCTTCTCTCACCACCTTTCTCTTACCCCCTCGCTCTCAGCACCCCTCCCCTCTCTCTCCCCCTTGCTCTCTCTCCCTCTCTCTCCCCTATCCCTCTCCATCCCCCTTCCCTCCCCTTTATCTCTCCCCCTCTCTCTCCCGCCTCTCTCTCACCCCCTTTCTCTCCCCCTCTTTCACCCTCTCTCCCCCCTCTCTCTCCCTCTCTCTCTCATACCTCTCTCACACCCCTCTCTCCCCCTCTCTCATCCCCTTCCCCACCCCTCTCTCCCCACTCTCTCTGGCCTCTCTCACCCCTTTATCGCCCCCTCTCTCTCCGCCCTCTCCCCCTATCTCTCACCCCTCTCTCACCCCTTCTCTCCCCCTCTCGCCACTCTCTGCCCCACTATTTCACCCACTCTCACTCCCCCACTCTCTCTCACCCCCTCTCTTCTTTCTCACCCGCTCTCTCTCCCACCCCGATCTCTCTAATCCCCTCTCTCGCTATCACCCTCTCACCCCTCACTCTCTTTCCACTCATTCTCTCTTACCCCCGTCTCACTCTCTCACGCCTCTCTCATACCTTCTCTCTCTCAGCCTGTCTCTCTCACCCCTCTCTCTTTCTCACCCGCTCTCCCTTCCACTTCAATCTCTCTCACATCTCTCTCTCTCACCCCTTCCCCTCCCTCACCCCTCTCTCTCACACCTCTCTCTCTCACCCCTTTTCTCACACCCCTCTCTCACCCCTTCTCTCTCAGCCCTCTCTCTCTCAGCCCCCTCTCTTTCCCCAGTCCCTCCCATCCTGATCTCTCTGACACACCCTCTCTCACCCCTCTCCCACTCTTACCCCTCTCTCTCTTACCTCTCTTTCTCTCACACCACTCTCTCTCACCCTCTCTCTCTCACCCCTTCTCTCTCATCCCCTCTCTCACCCACTTTCTCTCAGCCCTCTCTCTCTCAGCCCCCTCTCTCACTCTCCCCAGTCTCTCCCAACCTGATCTCTCTCACCCCACTCTCTCTTTCACCTCTCTCTCCCTTACCCCACTCTCTCTCACAACTCTCTCACACTCACCCCTCTCTCTCACCTTTTCTCTCTCAGCCCCTCTCTCTCACCCCATCTCTCGCAGGCCCTCTCTCTCACACCCTCTCTCTTTCACCCCTCTCTCTCTCTTACATCTCTCTCTCATCCCCCCTCTCTTACCCCTCTTTTTCACTCTCTCTCTCTCTCTCTCTCTCTCAGCCTGTCTCTCTGTTATCCTCTGTCTCTTTCTCACCCGCTCTCTCTTCCACCCCGATCTCTCTCACACGCCTTCTCTCTCACACCTCTCTCTCTCTCTTACCCCTCTCTCACACCCTCTCTCTCACACCCCCTCTCTCACACTCCCTCTCTCTCACCCCCTCTCTCTCATCCCCTCTCTCTCACCCCCACTTTCACCCTCTCTCTCTCAGCCTGTCTCTCTTTCACCCCCTGCCTCTTTCATACCTGCTCTCTCTTCCACCCCGATCTCTCTCACACCCTCTCCCTCCCTCACCCTGCTCTCTCTCATCCCTCTCTCTCTCAACACCTCTCTCTCGCCCCCTCTCTTTCACCCCCTCTCTCCCTCTCTCAGCCTGTCTCTCTTTCACCCCCTGCACTCTTTCACGCCTGCTCTCTCTTCCACCCCGATCTCTTTCACACCCCCTCTCTCCCTCACCTCTCTCTCTCACCCTCTCTCTCTCTCTCTCACCCTCTCTCTCTCATCCCATCTCTATCGCACCCTCTCTCACCCCTTCTCTCTCAGGCCGTCTCTTTCAGCCCCTCTCTCTATCACCCCCTCTCACACACCTCTCTCTCAACCTCTCTCTCTCACACCCTTCTTTCTCTCACCCTCTCTCTGTCAGCCTGTCTCTCTCTCTCATCCCTTGTCTCTATCACACCCCCTCGCTCCGTCACCTCTCTCGCTCTTTCACCCCTCTATCTGTCACCCCTCTCTCTCAGCCTCTCTCTCACGCCTTCTCTCTCACCCTCTTCTTTTGCAGCCTTTCTCTTTCGCAGCCCCTCTCTCTCTCCCCAGTCTCTCCCACACTGATTTCTCTCACAGCCCCTCTCTGTCTCACCCCTCGCTCTCTCTCATCCCTCTCTCTCTCACCCCCTCTCTATCTTTCACCGCTCTCTCTCTCTCTTACCCGTCGCTCTCTTACCCCTCTCCCTTACCCCTCTCTCTCAACCCCACTCTCTCATAATCTCTCTCTCAACCCTCTCTCACTTACCCCCTCTCACACACACCTCTCTCTCACCCTCTCTCTCACCCCCACTCTCTCACACACTCTCTCATCCATCTCTCTCACCCTTCTCTCTCTTACCTGTCTCTCTCTGTCACACCTTTCTCTCTCAACGTCTCTCTCTCACCCCTTCTCTCTCACCCTCTCTTTCGTAGCCCCTCTCTCTCTCTCATCCCTTCTCTCACCCTAGTCTCTCCCACCCTGATCTCTCACACAGCCCCTCTCTCACCCCTCGCTCTCTCCCATCCGTCTGTCTCTGATCCCTCTCTCTCTCTCACCCCTCTCTCTCTCTTACCCCTCTCCCTTACCCCTCTCTCTCACCCCTCTCTCTCTCTCAGCCCCCCAGTCACTCCAGTCTTTCCCACCCTGATCTCTCTCACACACACGCTCTCTCACCCGCTCTCTCTCACCCCTTCACTCTCTCAGCCTGTCTCTCTGCCGCCCCCTGTCTCCTTTTCACCTGCTCTCTCTCCCACCACACTCTCTCCCTCACCCCCTCTCTCTCAGGCGCGCTCTCCCTCACCCTCTCTCTCTCTCACCCCTCTCTCTCACCCCTCTCTCTTTCACCCCTCTCTCTCTCACCCTCTCGCTCTTACCCGTCTCTCTCTCTCACACACCTCTCTCTCTCTCACCCCTTCTCTCACCCTCTCTTTCGCAGTCCCTCTCTCTCCGCTCCTCTCTCAATCATCCCTTTCTCTATCATCCCGCTCTCTCTCTCACACCTCTCTCTCACCCCCTCTCTCGCACCCTCTCTCTCTCATGCATTCTCTCTCTCACCCCCCTCTCTCTCTTACCCCTCTCTTTCACACACCGCTTCTCTCTCTCTCTCACCCGTCTCTCACTCTCACCCCTTTCTCTGTCTCTCATCCCACTCTCTAACCCTCTCTCTCTCACCCCCTCTCTCAGCACTCTCTCAGGCCCTCTCTTTCAGCCCCTTGCTCTCTCACACTCCTCTCTCTCCACCCCCCGACTCTGTCACAATCTTCTCTCTCTCTCACCTTCTCTCTCTCAATCCTCTCTCTCACACCCCTCTCTCTCACACCCTTCTCTCTCACCTCTCTCACCCTCTCTCTCACCCTTTCTCTCTCACCCCTCTCTCTCTTACCCCTATCTCTCTTACACACCTCTCTCTTACACGCTCTATCTCACCCCCCTCTCCCTCACATCTTCTCTCTTATACCTCTCTCTCTCACCCCTTCTCTCTCACCCCTCTCTCTCACCCTCTCTCTCTCTCACCCATTCTCTCTCAACCACTCTCTAAGGCGCTTTCTCTCTCATACCTCTCTCTCTCACTCCCTCTCTCTCACACCTCTCTCTCTCACCCTCTCTCACTCACCCCCCTCTCTCTTACACCCCCTCTTTATCTTACACCCCCTCTCTCTCACACACGCCCTCTCTCTCACCCCGCTCTCTTTCTCACCCCTCTCTCTCACATCTCTCTCTCATCCCTCTCTCTCTCATCCCCTCTCTCACCGCGCTCTCTCTCACCCCTATCTCTCACCCCCTCTCTGTCACACACCCCTCTCTTTCCCCTCTCTTTCTCACACCCCTTCTCTCTCACCCCTCACTCACACAACCCTCTCTCTCTCACTCTCTCTCTCTCACGCCCTCTCTCTCACCCCCTCTCTCTCACACGCCCTCTCTCTTATCCCCTCTCTCCCTCACCCTTCTCTCTCTCACCCCCTCTCTCCCTCACCCTGCTCTATCTGTCATCCCCTCACACTCCTCTCTCTCACACCCTCTCTTTCTTAGCCCTCTCACTCTCTTACCCCCTCTCTCTCATGCCTCTCCCTCACCCCCTCTCTCTCTCACCCCTCTATCTCACGCCCTCTCTCTCACCCCCCTCTCTCCCTCACCCTTCTATCTCTCACCCCCTTCTCTCCCTCACCCTTCTATCTCTCACCCCCTCTCTCCCGCACCCTGCTCTCTCTGTCATCCCCTCTCTCTCCTTTCTCTCTCACCCTCTCTTTCTTAGTCCTCTCACTCTCTTACCCCCTCTCTCTCATGCCTCTCTCTCACCTTCTCTCTCACACCATCTCTTTCTCTGCCTGTCTCTCTCGCACCCCCTCTCTCTCACCCCTCTCTCTCACACACACCCCACTCTCTATTACCCCATCTCTCTCACACCACTCTCTCTCAGGCCCCTCTCTCTCTCCCCAGTCTCTCCCACCCTGATCTCTCTCACACACCATCTCTCTCACGCCTCTCTCTCTCACCCCTCTCTCTATTTCACCTCTCTCTCTCTCTTACCTCTCCCTCTCACCCCCACTCTCTCACCCCTCTCTCTCTTACCCAACTCTCTCTCTTTCAGCCCCTCTCTCTCTCACACCCCCCCCCAACAGACCTCTCTCTCAACCCTCTGTCTCTCTCACACCCGTCTCTCTCTTACCCCTCTCTCTCTCACACACAGCTCTCTCTCTCTCTCTCACCCCCCTCTCTCACACATTCTCTATCTCATACCGCTCTCTCTCACCCCTTCTCTCTCACTGCATCTCTCATCCCCCCTCTCTCAGGCCCTCTCTTCCAGCCCTCTCACTTTCTCACCCTTAGGCCCTCCCTGTCTCTCAACCATCTCTCTCTCACCCCTCTCTCTCTCACCCCCTCTCTCTAACCCCTCTCTCTCACGCCGTCTCTCACTGCCCCTCTTTCACCCCCTCTCTCATCCCCTTTCTGTCACACACCCCTCTCTTTCATCCCTCTTTCTCACACATCCTCTCTCTCACCCCCTCACTCTCACATCCCTCTCTCTCTCTCACCCCCTCACTCTCACATCCCTCTCTCTCTCTCACCCCTCTCTCTCTAACCCCTCTCTCTCTCTCACGCCCGCTCTCTCACCCCTCTCTCTCTAACCCCTCTCTCTCTTCCCCCTCCCTCCTTCACCCCGCTCTATCTGTGATCCCCTCTCTCTCCCCTCTCTCACACCCCCTCACTCTCTCTCACTCTCTCACACCCTCTCTTTCTTAGCCCTCTCACTCTCTTATCCCCCCCACTCTCACCACTCTCATTCTCTCTCACCCTTCTCTCTCTCAGTCCCCTGTCCCTCATTCACCCTCACACCCTCTCTCTCACCCCCTCTCTCTGACACCCCTTCACTCTCACCCCCTATCTCTCTTACCCTCTCTCTCACCTCCTCTCTCACACCCTCTCTCCCCACACTCTCCCTACTTTTTCTCCCCCACTCTCACTCGCCCCCATTCTCTTTCTCACCCCGATCTTTCTCATCCTCCCTCTCTCTCTCTCATCCTCTCACCCTTCTCTCTCTTTCCCCTCTCTCTCACCCCCTCTCTCTCATGACTCTCTCTCACCTTCTCTCTCACCCTCTCTTTCTCTGCCTGTCTCTCTCTCTCACCCACTCTCTCTTTCTCACCCGCTCTCTCTTTCACCCCAATCTCTCTCACAATCCCTCACTCTCTCACCCCTCTCTCTCTCACACACCCTTTCTCTCTCAACCCTTTCTCTCATAACCTCTCTCTCTCTCTCACACCCTTATCTCTCTCACACACCTCTCTCTCTCTCACCCTGTCTCTCACCCCCCTCTCTCACACACACCTTTCTCTCTCTCTCACCCTCTCTCTCTCACCCCTCTCTCTTACCTCTCTCTCTCTCACACCCTTCTCTCTCTCACACCGCCTCACTCACGCCTCTCTCTCACCTTCTCACACTCACCCTCTCTTTCTCAGCCTGTCTCTCACTCACCCCCTCTCTATTTCTCACCCGCTCTCTCTTCCACTCCGATCTCTCTCTCACACCCCCTCGCTCTCTCAACCCTCTCTCTCACACCTCTCTCTCTCTCTCACCCACTCTCTCTCACCCCTTCTCTCTCAAACCCTCTCTCAACCCCTCTCTCTCAGCCCTTCTCTCTCTCAGCCCCCCAGTCACTCCAGTCTTTCCCACCCTGTTCTCTCTCTCACACACTCTCTCTCACCCTCTCTCTCTCACCCCTTCACTCTCTCAGCCTGTCTCTCTGCCATCCCCTGTCTCCTTCTCACCTGCTCTCTCTCCCACCACACTCTCTCCCTCACCCCCTCTCTCTCAGGCCCTCTCTCTCTCAGGCCCTCTCTCTGTTTCACCCCTCTCAAACACCCTCTCTCTCTCAGCCTGTCTCTCTGTCACCCCCTGTCTCTTTCTCACCCGTTCTCTCTTCCACCCCTCTCTCCCTCACCCTCTCTCTCTCTCTCACCCTCTCGCTCTTACCCGTCTCTCTCTCTCTCACACACCTATCTCTCTCACCCCTTCTCTCTCACCCTCTCTTTTGCAGTCCCGCTCTCTCAGCTCCTCTCTCTCATCCCTTTCTCTATCATCCCGCTCTCTCTCACACACCTCTCTCCCATCCCCTCTCTCGCACCCTCTCTGTCTCATGCATTTTCTCTCTCACCCCCCTCTCTCTCTTTCCCCTCTCTTTCACACACCGCTTCTCTCTCACACACCCATCTCTCACTCTCATCTCTTTCTCTGTCTCTCATCCCACTCTCTCTCACCCCCTCTCTCATCCTCTCTCTCAGGCCCTCTCTTTCAGCCCCTTGCTCTCTCACACACCCTCTCTCTCACACACCTCTCTCTCAACCCCCTGTCTCTCTCACACACCTTTCTCTCTCTCTCACCCTCTCTCTCTCTCTCAATCCTCTCTCTCACACCCCTCTCTCACACCCTTCTCAATCACCTCTCTCTCACCCCTCTCTCTCTTACCCCTATCTCTCTTACACACCACTCTCTCACACCTTCTCTCTCACCCCTCTCTCTTACCCCACTCTTTCAGCCCCTCTCACTCT